>NC_138226.1:833643-853643 GCF_964197995.2 Scardinius erythrophthalmus
GTGTTCAGTGCTCGTCTGTGCTCAACCACAGAACAGCTTCAGGCTCTGCTGGATCTTCATCAGTGCGTTAGAACTGGTCTCTGTTGGCGCGTGTGGAACCAAATGTCGGCTGGTGTGTGTAAACGTGCAGATTAAGGGCCGGTAATATTATAATGAGATCCTCTTCATACGTCAGAAGGAGAGCGAAATCTGATCGGCTTATTTTATAACACGCTTGCAGAGAAAGACTGACCAGAACACAGTAACTGGGTTTCACTTTACATGTTTTCTGTGTTGGTAGAAGCAGCGATTACAGCACTGACACACGGAGGAACTCAGATTTTCATGATATGTCTGCTTTCAATAGAAATGACTTGATGTAACGGGGCGCTGAATTGACTGTTCCTCTTGTGTTTCCCTGCAGCCACAGGACCAAAGCCTCGAGCTGTGTGTCGGGCCCCGGGAGTTGGTCCGCTCAGGGGCCGCAGGGGCCCAATGGCTGGGAGATGGCGTCCTCTAGAGAGGCCCGCGACTGCTACGCCACGTGAGTATCGGGGCTTTCGCACGGGGTGGTTATAGGAACTCAGTTATAGGAGCGAGCCACCAGGGTGTTTCCCTGAGAACTAATGGTTCCCTAAGGAACGTTTTCCTGGTTGCATTCGCACCGCTAGTGGGAACTCTGAAGTGACGTAAGCCACGCTTGTTTTTGTGACTTTTATTTTGACGGCGCTGAGTACGACTGAGCTCACAGTGCTCACATTCTCTGTGTTCATTAGTTTACGATCTGTCTAAGCGTTATTAGATAAAACTGTTATACATAGAAAGTAGACAGTGATGAAGAGTTATTAGCGTATGCTGTGTGTTGATGTCCAGTGTTGCTGAGCAGAAATACATGATCATGTTCCTTTCGGCCCCTCAAAGTTGCGTTGGATTTCTCCTCAGCGTAAAGATTAGAGGCTCATCTATCCCTGTTTTCCATGTTCGTAGAGTTAGTTACTAGAGTAAATATATAGGCTTTAATCTGTGTGCTTTTTTAAAATGGCGTGTGCTGGTGTTTCGCGTGTGTTCGGCCAATCAGCGAACACTACCGTCATGGATAGTTCCTATAGTGCTGGTTTAGACCGACTCTGGAGTAGGAGTAAATGAGTTCCTAGAACTAAAATCATTCCTAGTTCCTGCGAACAAACACGCCAAAATCCGGGAACTTCCGGCAATAGTTCTAGGAACGGTGAAACGGTTCCTCCGGTGCGAAAGCCCCTGATGTTGTGCATTCAGTGTTTCTCTCAGTGCAGATGTTCAACACTTCAGTGTGACGTTCCCTCCATCCGCTTCCCGAATACTGATTCTGTCCTCGCCGCACTGCACACACACACACACACACACACACACACACACACACACACACACACACACACACACACACACTTGCGTATGCGAGAGACGCAAGCTTGAGTGAAGCTTCTGAAACATTAGCATGATGAAACATGCGTCAGCCTTCTGAAGTGACAAACACACACTAATACTGCATTTTCTTTCCTCTATTGATGAGATAAATCAGAGGATGAGGAAGAACTGCGTGTGCTTTGGCTTTTTCTGTTTGTCTATGAGCTTTGATGGAAAGAATATGCTGATATACCGTAATATGATATACTGAGATACTGAACATTTGTGCGCACTTCAGAATACTGTGACTACTTCATTATTGCAAATTATTTAGATTTTTAGAATGCATTTTTGTTGCGTACATGTATTGTGTGAAACAGACATCTTTTTAAAAACATGTTTACACTGCTAAATGATGTTCTTCCTCAGTGTTTCTGTCGTTTTCCAGAACAAACATCTAAACATTCTTAAATCAAGATACATTTACTGGAGAAGAAGCAAAATGACTGAAGATATTAAGATATAAATGATCAAAATTAAGTGAGTTTGTGCTTAAAACAAGAACAAATATCTGCCAACGGAGTCTGAAAAATAATCTTAATTCAAAGAGAAAACAAGATCATTTTTCTGAGTCCACTGTCAGATATAAGACAAAAATACTGAGGAGAACATCATTTCTTGCCATTTTAATTTGGACTAAAACATGATTCTTTGTTATCGTCCATTTTCACAACTATAGAGCTCATGCGCCAGAGAAACGAGTGCAGCGTCTGTAGAATATTGTCTATGAACTTACGGTTTTGCGGTCTCTCTGTATATCTCTATGGTATGGAAGCTTGTTTCCGCCACAGAATAAAACATTTTAAAAGATCATTGCGACTTTTTAGTTTACATCTTGCAATTCTGACTTTATTTCTCAGAATTGCGAGTTATAAAGTCAGAATTGCGAGTTATAAAGTCAGAATTGTGAGATATAAAGTCAGAATTGTGAGTTATAAAGTCAGAATTGCGAGATATAAAGTCAGAATTGTGAGATATAAAGTCAGAATTGCGTGATATAAAGTCAGAATTGCGTGTTATAAAGTCAGAATTGTGAGATATAAAGTCAGAATTGTGAGTTATAAAGTCAGAATTGCGTGATATAAAGTCAGAATTGCGTGTTATAAAGTCAGAATTGTGAGATATAAAGTCAGAATTGTGAGTTATAAAGTCAGAATTGCGAGATATAGTCAGAATTGTGAGATATAAAGTCAGAATTGCGTGATATAAAGTCAGAATTGCGAGATATAAAGTCGCAATTGCGTGTTATAAAGTCAGAATTGTGAGATATAAAGTCAGAATTGCGTGATATAAAGTCAGAATTGTGAGATATAAAGTCAGAATTGTGAGATATAAAGTCAGAATTGCGTGATATAAAGTCAGAATTGCGTGTTATAAAGTCAGAATTGCGTGATATAAAGTCAGAATTGCGTGTTATAAAGTCAGAATTGTGAGATATAAAGTCAGAATTGTGAGATATAAAGTCAGAATTGCGAGATATAAAGTCGCAATTGCGTGATATAAAGTCAGAATTGTGTGATATAAAGTCAGAATTGCGTGTTATAAAGTCAGAATTGTGAGATATAAAGTCAGAATTGTGAGATATAAAGTCAGAATTGCGTGATATAAAGTCAGAATTGCGTGTTATAAAGTCAGAATTGTGAGATATAAAGTCAGAATTGTGAGTTATAAAGTCAGAATTGCGAGATATAGTCAGAATTGTGAGATATAAAGTCAGAATTGTGAGATATAAAGTCAGAATTGCGAGATATAAAGTCAGAATTGCGAGATATAAAGTCAGAATTGCGAGATATAAAGTCGCAATTGCGTGTTATAAAGTCAGAATTGTGAGATATAAAGTCAGAATTGCGTGATATAAAGTCAGAATTGGGTGATATAAAGTCAGAATTGCGTGATATAAAGTCAGAATTGCGAGATATAAAGTCGCAATTGCGTGTTATAAAGTCAGAATTGTGAGATATAAAGTCAGAATTGCGTGATATAAAGTCAGAATTGGGTGATATAAAGTCAGAATTGCGTGTTATAAAGTCAGAATTGTGAGATATAAAGTCAGAATTGCGTGATATAAAGTCAGAATTGCGTGTTATAAAGTCAGAATTGTGAGATATAAAGTCAGAATTGTGAGATATAAAGTCAGAATTGTGAGATATAAAGTCAGAATTGCGAGATATAAAGTCAGAATTGTGAGATATAAAGTCAGAATTGTGAGATATAAAGTCAGAATTGTGAGATATAAAGTCAGAATTGCGAGATATAAAGTCAGAATTGTGAGATATAAAGTCAGAATTGTGAGATATAAAGTCAGAATTGTGAGATATAAAGTCAGAATTGCGAGATATAAAGTCAGAATTGTGAGATATAAAGTCAGAATTGTGAGATATAAAGTCAGAATTGCGTGATATAAAGTCAGAATTGCGTGTTATAAAGTCAGAATTGTGAGATATAAAGTCAGAATTGCGAGATATAAAGTCAGAATTGCGTCTTATAAAGTCAGAATTGTGAGATATAAAGTCAGAATTGCGTGTTATAAAGTCAGAATTGTGAGATATAAAGTCAGAATTGCGAGATATAAAGTCAGAATTGCGAGATATAAAGTCAGAATTGTGAGATATAAAGTCAGAATTGTGAGATATAAAGTCAGAATTGTGAGATATAAAGTCAGAATTGCGAGATATAAAGTCAGAATTGCGTCTTATAAAGTCAGAATTGTGAGATATAAAGTCAGAATTGTGAGATATAAAGTCAGAATTGCGTGTTATAAAGTCAGAATTGTGAGATATAAAGTCAGAATTGCGAGATATAAAGTCAGAATTGCGAGATATAAAGTCAGAATTGTGAGATATAAAGTCAGAATTGTGAGATATAAAGTCAGAATTGTGAGATATAAAGTCAGAATTGCGAGATATAAATTCAGAATTGCGAGAATTCTGACTTTTTTCTCGCACTTTCGACTTTATAACACACAATTCTGAGATAAAAAGTCAGAATTGTGAGATTAAAAAGTCGCAATTATCTTTTTTATTTTTCACTCTGGCGGAAACAAGCTTCCATACTATGGCATCGCTGTCGAGGAGTGATCAGCTGGTGAAGTGGATTTACCTATTGTAGAGTTAACGAAAGTTATCATGAGCACTGTAATGTTGAAAGCAGATGTCAGTAGACCGGGAAGATTTTAAAACGAGCCATTCATTCATAAATACGTAAGATCGCAGTGAAAATACAGACTGGAAGAAAAGGGGCGGAGCCACATAAGCTCTACATGATTCAGTACCGTGATAAAACCTTCAGTAATTATGGTGATATGAACATTTGAAACCATCACATGCCTGATTGATGGAAACATGAGCTTCTGAAAATACACCGGGGAAAATAAATTTCTCTCCAAAATTGCTAGTAAATTTCACAAACAATTAGAAAAACTCAGCACTGAATTGTAGAAAGGCTGAAATATTTTCTTGTAAATCTTCGAAAAATATTTTTTTAGCCGTTTGCATTCTGTCTAGCGCATCTGTTGTTGTGAATTGACGTGCACTAGATGGACGCGTTCGCTGTTGTGCTCAGCTGGTTAATGTGCTCCGGTTATTATATGATCTGTGTTATCCTAGTGTTCTGGTGACTGTGAAAGCGTCTGGTTTGTGTTGGTGTGTAATTATTATCCAGCAGAAGGAGTGTGTGTGTGTGTGTGTGTGTGTCACACGAGGGTTGTGGGTCTTCAGCCAGAGATTATTATGTAAGAGCGAAACACAACATTGTGCAGATCAGATGCAGGAAGATTCCCGTCGGGTCCGTCTTCTTCCCCGGCCGAGATGCAACTTCATCCTCGGGTGTGTAATAATTCATGCTTTCAACTCGTTATGAAAGGTTTTCTTAATGTTGAGTCAAAGCCATAAAAGAAGTCGCAGTTTATGAAATATTCTCATTGCATTTGCCAGATTTGTGTTTGTTTACCGCGGCGTGTGATGCTTCATCCTAGGGTTGCTTAGGCACCCCTAAGGGCACTTGAACGATACACACTGGTTGAGTTTCATTCAGAAAAGAAATGTTAGTTATTAGAATTATTATTTGTTTAAAATACAGTTTACTATTTTATTTGTAAAAATCCATCACAGGTAGGGATGCAAATTATCGATTAATTCATTAATCATTAGTTGATTGACCTTATCGATCGATTAACGATTAATTGATAAGCGGCTATTTTCCTGAGGATGTAAATTTCTCACGGTATCAATAGTGTCTTTAACATAAAAAGCAAAATATTGCTTATATACTGAATAAAAATGCATGTTATATTGCTCAACTGATGTTTTATTGTAACAGTTGGGATACGGTACAGATAATGGAATTTATGTAGTTTAACAAAATAAATTATGCACAGAAAATTAAAATACATAAATTTTTTTTTTTTTAAATAATTGTAAAAAAAAAAATTGCATCACAATAAGTGTATTGTGATTGTCACTAACATTTTAGTAACTAAACTGAATTTTATTAGGTTTAGTGACAACATGTTACAATGTTTACATAGTACAATTTCTGGTAAGCTACGCTTTTTTATTATTTCAATTCAATTACCGGTATTGTGATTTTATTTAATATTGACTCGTTTGGATAAATATTAGGTAGGCTACACAAGATAGACATTAATTTTTCTCAAGAAAAAAAAAACAACTCACCTAATGCTGTAAACATACAGAAAGCCCTATCAGCTGGTAGAAGGCTATTATTTAAGGTTAAAAATAATTAAATATGATGCGTTTTTTATTATAATAACTTTATTTAATGATACAAGTAAAAATATAATAAATATGTAATATAGAACACATATTTAGCAAAATACTCTCTATAGCTATTTCTTTTCTTGCCAACTACGTGCTATAGCCTATATTATGTTCATTAAATGGCTTTCCTGAGGTAAATGTGAGATAATTGTTCTCCAGCTATGTTATTGACCTATTCACGCTGATGAAAAACACTGATTGATCGATATTATGTATGAGAAATATACATTTCGGTAAGTTGTACTGTATCTTTCAACAGTGTTCGTGTTATTTTTTTACTATTAGCTAGTAGCGTTTGAGATGATCGGTTCACGTGCGCTATGGGATCTGTCACATAACATTTACAAGCGCCAAAACGGTATTTATTGTTTGAATTTCGTAATAAAATTGACAGAATCTGAGAGCTGAGTTTTTATATATCATAGCTAACCTGGGGTGCGTTTCCCGAAAGCATCGTTGGCCAACTATGGTCGCAAGTTCCGTCGTTACCAATAGAGTTCAGTGGACATTGCGATGAACTTGCGACCTAGTTGGCCAACGATGCTTTCGGGAAACGCACCCCGCCTCTGTCTAGCTTCGCGATTTTTCTGTGCATGAGATAATGGATGTGTGGTGTGATGTGTGAGGGCTGGCAGCTCTGTTTCTGAAATGCTCCCACATTCCCCTCCGTTTTGACCGCCTCATGTTTGGTTTCTTTTTTGCCGCCTCAAGTTTGTGTCGGGTCTCTCGCCGCCCGCGAGAATCTCGTGCACGTTCGCAATGTTCAATTAACCGACAATAATTTTATTTAATCGAGTAAATTCTTGTCGACAATTAATCGATAATCGATTAACCGTTTACATCCCTAATCACAGGTCTATTAATCATTGCGTATGTAATTCCAGGTGCAAATGATAATTGTCACGACACTCAACTGATAACCATTGCAATACTGTTGTTTAGCTTTTAATTTTGTAATATATATATATATTTATATTATACAGTGGATGAAAAGGATACTTGAGGCACGACACTTTAACACTGTTTTTCATGCGCTGATCAATTTGGAGATTTTGGGCTATTGACCTTTCATAATGTTTCAGACTAGTGGAAAAAAAACATGCAGATGCACTTTTAAGAGTTTATTTTATTCTATTTGTGTCTGATTTCAGTCTCAGTGCACATCTTTAAAGGCGGCGAGTTTGAGTCAAAAATCTCCACATTTACCAAATTTGACAGTTTTTTTTCATATCTATAATCTGAAAGTTTGATATTCGCCTGATTGCTAACACTTGAAGCCGTTGGGCCCTGTTTTAATGATCTAAGCTCATTGTCTAAAGCGCACGGCGCAAGTTCACTTAGGGTGTGAATCCACTTCTGCTAGTTTAGCGACGGGACAAATGGTCGGCGCTCCCGGCGCTGGTCTAAAAGGGTCGTCTCTATTCTCTTAATGAGTAATGGGTGTGTTTTGGGAATTACGTGTGTTAAACCAATCAGAGTCTCATCTCCCATTCCCTTTAAATGCCAGTTGCGCTCCATGGCGGATTTGCTGTTTACATGACGGAATCTGATAGTGGAAAGACCGAACGCGTCTCCGGAGCGCAAACGGATCTGCTCGTGCGCGAGGTCAAAGTGCGCTAGCAGAACATCTACGGGACACGCCGGATTCACCATATCTTTATGCACACAATAATAATCTTTTACATTGTAATACTTTTATTTTTAATATTTGGCATGTTTGTGTGTTGCTGTGAGTCCCTGTGTGTGTAATAAGCAGAGTGTGTGTGTAATAAGCAGAGTGTGTGTGTAATAAGCAGAGTGTGTGTGTTGTGGACCCGCCTATAGGCGCACATTACTAACGAGTCGGTCAATGTCTCAGTCTATTTCAGTTCCTCAAAATAGCAACGCTCCAACAATGCGCCAGAACACACTCGTTCTCAGACCAGCACTATGGGTGCACAAATGCATTTGCTATTTAAACAGTGCGGCGCAGGACGTAAAAATGAAAACTGCGTCGGGCTGAAACTAGCAAAACACCGGGTGCTCCGGGTGTAAGATAGGGCGCTTTATGTCTAAAGCATTATAAAGGTATTCAGAATGTACATTTATAATGCATTATCTCTTCATGAATAGTTTATTTATGTTTAATATTTGCAGATTCCTTGTTACATCTGAAATTGGGTTGTTTGTCGTATGTTTTAATGCATTATCATTTCTAAGTGTGTAACAATGAATAGATGAGTATTATAACTCTGCTTATAATTAATTCATGAAATCATGCAATGCATTAGAAGGTGCATAATTCAAAATACTTAATGCATTATATATAACGGCTCTAAGTGAAGAGTTTGAGTATGATGATGTCACACAGTCGTGCTGTGATTGGTTGTTGACTCTTAGTCCTGAAATAGAAGCAACATCTTTAAAATAAAGAAACTGCAAACTCTGGTGCTCAGCAGAACTGTGAACGCCCGGGGCTTTAGAGATCAGATCTGAATCTGTGTGTGTGTGTGTGTGTGTGTGTGTGTGTGTGTGTGTGTGTGTGTGTGTGTGTGTGTGTGTGAGAGAGCAGTGAATAATCTGCTGTCCATCAATGCGAGACAGAATGTGTGCGAGTGTGTCCTGACAGACAGTGTGTGGGTGTGTGTGTGTGTGTGTGTGGGTGAGCTGAGGATTCATACGAACAGCTTTTGTGTCACGTGACTTTAAATCACAGCGGTCGCAAAACAAAGGATTTCTGTATGGTGCAGTCGAGTGTTTCTGCTCATAAGTGTGTGATTTATTAGTCTCCTCATACTGGGGTATTTAGCATGACGTCTGGACCTCACTGAGTGCATTAGCGTCCGCTCTCTGTTTCAGCGCCGCTGGTTCCGGAAGAGTTTATTCATTCATTTCTCCCGTAGGGATTTCAAACACGTCTTGGTTAAAGTGTCATAAGCCATGAACCGGATCAGTTTACGAGGAGAATCAGCAAACTCTAGCGCTGGGCAACGACTGATCGCATTTGTGTTTACATAATATATGTGTGTGTGCTGTGTATAGTTATTTTGTATAAAAATACACACATATATATGCATGTCTATATTTAAGAAAAATGTGTTATTTTTATACAGTCTAATTTATTTAACAAGGAATCTGCAAATATTAAACATAAATAAAATATTCATGAAGAGATAATGCATTATAAATGTATAAATATATATATACAGTATATTCATGCAAATAATTCTTAAATATATACATGCATATGTGTGAATTTAAATTTACAAAACTCAAACTTTCATTTTTAATGCGATCAATCGTTGCACAGCACTAAATATCAGATGATACTGTGAAGTTTAGTGAGGGAAGGAACTACAATCCCATGATGCACTGCAAACGGCATGATCACATTAAAAACCATGGAGAAATATAAAACTGCTCATTTAAAATATCCATTATATGTAAAGACAGTATACTTTAAGCTTCTTGCTAAATATGCTTATATATTCAAACATTTAAGTATTTAAGTGCTTCATGGGAGTGGGCGGAGCTAACGAGTTTTCTGTACAGCATCATGGGTAATGTAGTTTTCACCACGAATGTTGCTGTTAAACATGATTATTGTTCAACTAAGTTGAAATAATGCGAGCTGACGGCTTCATCAGAAGCAAAAGCCATCGATTAACAACCTCGCGCTCGCAGCACGGCTGACTTTAGAGATTTATACGTTATCGTTAAAAATCAGTTTGCCTGTGGAGAAAATAAATGGAGTTTTTACTTCTGCCCACAGTTCTTGTTTTTGCATGCTGTGTAAGTTTGGGATTTTCTGATAGTGTTAATTGCACAGATAGATCTCAGAGAACGAGCCGAATATGGCGTTCTGCTCTTCAGAGGCGCTGGTGGTTCTGGAGCTTGTTTGGAGTGTTCTGTAACTGAAGAGAGATGTGATCTCGGCCAGCTGGATCAGCGCTCCTTTAAATCCTGCAATCCGTCTCTATTACTGCAGAGAATCGCTTATGATTACAGCACGGAGAGAGATTCTGGAGCCTTTAACCAGGACATCTCTCGAACGTTAAGAGTCTGAACCGGTTTGGAAATGAAAATGAAATGTTTGTGCATTGGGTTTCTGCAATCATTTCACACAGTTCCAGTCATAAACACACACACCGTTTACATAAGAGACACACAGGCTGTGTTCCAAAACCTGCAGACGGCCTACGCTCACAACACACAATACTCGCTGTTATTGCAGAGATGCATTTATATTTATTTTTGACATGTTTAGTTGATATATTATGTATATATATCAGTCAGTTGAGAGTTATGAATGTCTAAAATAGTTTTTGCATGACATTATTTACCTTTTGCTGCAACATATTCTGTGCCGTTTGCATGCACTGTACTTTGTGGAATATGAAATAGCATGAACTGCCTTTTTAGATGCATTTGGTCATTTTATTTCAATTATCAATTATGCATCAAGTTTCCAGCTCACAACACAAACTACTCGCTTTTATTTCATAGATGCATTTTTTTACATATGTTTTGCTTAGGCTTCAGTTTGTAATTCTAGTTAAAATAGTTGCATGATATTATTTAAATATTGTGCGTCATTTGCATATACCCTACGTTCTACTTTATAGATGCATTTGGTCATTTTATTTGAGTCTTGAGTGGTTCGCTCGGCTCTGACTAACACTAACTGCATTGAAATCAATTACGCCTCAGGTTTCGGTGCGTTCCTCTAATGCTCAGGCTTCGCTGTCCCTGTGTAGAGTTTAAAACGAGTTTGATTTGAGTTATGTGTGCGATAGACAGCTGGAAGAGTGATAAGAGCTTCTCACCTGGTTAATTTGATTGGTCAGGTAAGATGAGATGCTGTAATGCCTGGATAAGAGTCCATTAACCAGATGCATTTAGCTTTTGACTGGAATAATTCACATAACCATATAAAAGTGCAGTTATGAAGCGCTGACGCCAGATCAGATTAATAAAAGAGTTTCTCAGCACGAGTGAGTCAGAGAGGTCTGCGTGTTTGCTCGGGCGTTTAGTCACAATGCTGATCTGCGCTTTTGTCCGGGTGTCGCTCTGCTCTGTGTGTTTGTGGTTCGAGTGTCTTTTGTCTTGTGAATGTTTCCGATGAGTCCGTTGAATAACCATGTGACTCACCGTAAGACGACAGCCAGTGAAGTCATGAGTAATCATCATCTTCATCATCATCACAGCTCGTTTATGCTTTATTCACACTGGTAATTCTTATTAATTTCATATAGTGATATATTCAATATCTAATAAATAAATAAAAAAATTTATAAATATTGATAAAAATGTTTTCTTGCATCACACTGAGTTTTGCTGTAGAATCTCTCAATTTGACTATTAATAAAATGGGGGTAAATGAAGTAATATCATGGTAAAAAGAAAGAAAAACATGGTAACATTCAAAACTTTTTAAAAAAAAATCAATAGTTCATGCTGGTAATTCTCATATTGTATGTTCTTATAAATTTCATATAATGATATATTTAAATAAAATTTCTCATAAATATTGATAAAGTGTTTCCTTGCATCACGCTGGGTTTTTGCTGTTTAAATTTCAAAGATTTTCTTAAATATTCTTATTAATAAAATGGGAGTAAATTAAGTAATATAGTAAAAAAAATATTAAGTTATGACTGTTTTAGAAGCTTAATGTTTCATGCAAAATGAAATGCATTAGAAGGGTGAAGATCTAAAATGAATCACAATCACAATATTCTGTCTTTTGCATATTTCATATTTTGCTGTAAAATAAGTTGCACCTGATAATCAGTCGAACTGTGTCAAAATAAGTGTATTTTATTAATTATTACATTCAGAAATAATGTAAAATACAGTTAAATAAAATTAATACAATATTTGTTTTAGTTCCAGTCCAACAAATCCTAAACTAGAAAACAAGCATGAATTATAGTTGCATGTAGTTATAAATGACATTTATTATAAACACAAGCCTAAATGAGTTTGCATGTGAAATAAACTTGAAAATGCTTGACATTAATTGTGTTATATTATTGCAGGACGTTTTAGATGATAATATAATAATGATGATAATGCATCGATTCAACGTTGATTTAGCGTTTGCTACGCGACTGTCTTATCCCACTTTATTTCATTTAAGTTCCTCCTAGCTTTCATCAACTCTGCATTCATTTGTACAGTTTTAAGTCAATAGTTTCCATCATAGCTTTAGTTTCAAACGAACGCCCAGTATGCAGTGACCCGTTGATGAGTGTATCCGTATGAAACACACACACACACACACACACACACACAGCGCTGGTCATCGGGGCTTTGGGAACTGGCCATCGATGACAGGTGGTCATTGCTGAAGTCAAGGCCACGCGTTTCCTCCGTCACATATGTTTTTCCCAGGGTTACAGTTATGGCACAAATCCATTCATATTTTTATCTGGAGCGCTCGCCTCACTGCGATCATCCAGCATTAACCTGGATCATTCGGTCGGCACTGCATCAATGCATTTAATATTCACGCATTTCTCCAGAGAGATTTGCAGTGCGTTTTATTGTGTGAAAGCATTGTGATATATATTAGTAGATCTATTAGTTATCATTTTTTACCTGTATGATCTTGCCTTGATGTAGCAAAGCAACAGAATTCAGCTGATGAACATCATAGGTGTGTATATTGTATTTTAACTTTAACAATAACTTTATTCTAGATCTGCTGTAAAGCCTGAACACTCTCTGTTACTGTAATCTACTGTTATTACTGTAAAGCTGCTGTGAAACTCTATAGTGTTAAAGCGCTGTAGAAATGAAGGAGACTCGACTTGATTTTGTCCAAACCTCCTTGAACTGTGTGTCGCAGCATCTCAAATGCTTGAAACGCAAGCCTGTTTTTACAGATTTGTTTCTAAACGTGTGTGTAAGTGCATTCAGAAGTCTCACACACGACCTCTCGCTCTCGCCGTGGCTTGAAAGATTAATTGTAGCTCTTCTCTGGAACATGTGTTGAGAATAATGGCTCTTCCTCGCGCCTCCTTCAGCCCACGGCTTTAATTATCACACACACGCACACACACACACGCACACACACACACACACACACACACACTGTATGATGATATAAAGGCCGAGCAATCGTTGAGCATCTCGCACAGATTGCATTAGTGAAACGTGAGAAGATGTGATGTAAAGGCCATTTGCTGGTTACCTGAGCGTGAAGACAAACGTAATGCTATTAAATTCACAATAAAATCTTACATTGAGTGATAAAACACAGGTAATGGCTTCACATTCAGACAAACGGCTGTGTTTTATTCAGAGGCAGATCATAACGGGAAGATTCGCACGCACTAATTCAAGAAAACGAAGAGCAAACGATGAACATTAGATGTGTAAATTATGTTTTATGTGTTTTTATTGCAGGAAATGTTGTTTTGCACAAATCTGCGTCTCATAAAGTTTCTGACAAGCTTTACTGCTATTCTTCATAAATGATGAATTAACCCGTAATGCTTTCATTCACACCGAATGATCTTGTCCTGGTGTTTACATGCACTCATCTCGTAAATGAAGTCATTCCAGCATGAACTGAACGAATATTAACAACTGACGTATAATAGAGACTGATTAGTAACAGGACTGACGATAATATGGTGAATATTCTCGGGGTTTGCTGTTATTTTGTGGGCAGTATTGTGATGTTTTTATTTGTCCATCCTGGTTTCATGTTCCCTCCTCAAGTAAAAAATGATATTGCAATATTTAGTTTTTCTGTGAAATGCATTGCGATATGAAAGAATACTCACTTGAATGGCTAAATTTAGAAAGAATGATTTATTCCAGAATGATTTTGTTGCGGAGTGCATCTGCGTTTAGAAAATAAAAATAATCCTAAAAAGCTGAAAAATTACTTTGTACTCACTTTCTTCTTGGATTGCAAACGATTGGGAAAAGCTTGGTTGTTCATGATCATGTGAACCAACTCAAACCCTTTTCAGTAAGCGTAAAAATTAATTTTTGAGTTTTTCATCAGCCACATTCCCACTATTTTTGATTTTGAATATGATTTTTGTAGTGCTTATCAATAAAAATAAACAAAATGACAAATATGTTGCAATAATACTATTGTACTGCAAAATAAAAAATCAAGTATTTTATCATTATTTGGTGAGACTTTACAATAATGTTCATTAGTTAACAACATGAACCAACATGAACTAACCATGAGCAATACATTTGTTACTGTATTAATTAATCTTTGTTATCGTTAGTTCGTGTTAATTCACAGTGCATTAACTATGTTAACAAGATTTTAATAAAGTATCAGTAAATGTTGAAATTAACAAAGGTTAAAAAAGTGCAGGACATTATTAGTTCATGTTAACTAATGTAGTTAACTAATGTGAACTAATGAACCTTATTGTAAAGTGTTCCCCATTATTTCATTGTAGAACAACTTTAAAATGACAATACTAATAACACATCTTAATTTTCTTCCTTTGTAAACATTAAACTGTTGAACGTTTGCATAAACAGACATCAGTCCTGTATCAGATGTGTGCATGTGGAGCTGGGGAGGTGGAGGGGTTCAGAAACACTCGACCAGACCGGTTAAATGCTGAGCAAGCAATCTCATTGGCTGAGGGATCAGCAGAGCCAATCAGCTTGTGCCATGCAGTAATGATGTTGATTGCATGTAAAGGACCAATCAGCTTAGTAGAGTTTCATGACTGAACTAGATATCTATGTTATGAAATCACAGACTGTTGCATTAAGCCATATTATTAATCAAATTTATTTCAATAAATCATGCAGGCCTACTTGAGGAGTTTCAGACTGAGAGGTTTTAACAGCATCTATCCATTAAAATAAAATAAAAACTGCCTTTGTATCCAGTTATGCTCTACATACGACTGTAATAACTACTATTACAGTGTGTAACATTTGCAGCAATTTCTTCTTGAACCTTTTTGTACTACAAAGTCATTGTTCACCTCCCCCTAAATGACTGTTCCCGGAGACCTCGAGAGCTGCGACAGCCGAGGACAGTCATTTCCACAGGATTTTAATAGTGTTGTGTCTGAATCACGACCGTCAAACCTCCCGTCTCAGATGTGCTGTTATGAAAGAGGTCGATCAGAGTTGTGTAATCTGGACACCTGAGGGAAGAACTGCATCTGTGAGCTTTCCTATATCCTATATATATTCCTACTCATTTAAAGAGCTCATATTCTGCTTTTTACATCTTCATCTGTCTTCAGTGTGTGATTCTCTATATCAGTGTCAGTGTTTCTGAACTCCTGAAACGAGTTTCTTCCGGGAACGAACACGTCACAATATTCCTCATTATAATAATTAATGCGCAGAATAAAGGGGCGGGGCCTGGGTGAGTTAGTTAGTAGTGTGTTAAACTGGCGGTTATGGTAAGGGGCGGGACATTTCCCAAACGCACTCGAAGCGCTCGACCAATCACAACACACTGCTCCAGCCGACCAATCAGAGAACAGTGTGCTTTTCAGAAAGAGGGGCTTCATAGAGACAGGAAGTAAACAGAGCGTTACTGACAGACTGGGAAGAGAGGAGCCGCAACAATGGAGAATATGAGGAGAATAATCAACATTCAAAACCTTTTTTTCTTTATAATAACGTGCACTGGATGAATTCATGAGAAATAAGGCCATGAACATGCATTAACCTTATAAATCCTACTGGATCATATTTGATATGCAAAATGCCTTTTAATGATCAAAACATTGTTTGCACACAATCTCTCCAGTCCTCCTGTGTCTGACTGATAGTTTCCACTGGTTTATCAGGTAAAAGTCTTTAATTGTACAAGCGTCCTCCTTCAGCTCGTGCTTCACGAGTCTTTAAATCTGCTCTGATTTTTATCAAGTAAACGTAAGAATAACTTTGATATTGTTAGTAATATTTCAACTGAACTGAGGTTTACTTGATTATCCATCAACATTTATTATAAAAATCACGAGGATCAAATATGATCATGTAAGAAGGATCCACTGAAGGCAAGCCTTGAGAACCCAAGTGCAGCTTTATTGACAACATAATCCAAAAACATGAAACAAGACAAAACGCTATGAACATAAACTCGCACAACAGTGGTTTCAGGAATTAATACTAGACCCAGACACATGACAAACATGAGGGCTTAAATACACAGACTAAAGACAAGACAAGGGACACCTGTGAACAATGATCAGACAATTAACCAATGACGAGACACATGGCAGGATCACATGACAAACGGAATCACATGAAGCATGACGAGACACAGAAACATGACAAGAACAAACCCAAAATCGTGACAGATCATCAGGCTTTTGAGGAAGGTTCATTTGATCGTCTCTCGATCATCATTGTGTTGTATTGCATTATATGTTTTAAAACTACAGAGATTTGATCATAAAACTCAGCATTTAAATATCATATTACTAAGACAAGTTATTGATCGCTATTGACATTTATATACATTTTATGTAAGTGTCAGCTATACTGTTATAAAGATCTCATTGATTTACATTCCAGGTATCAGAATTTCATATAAACCAACATCTGCATCAAACTGCATATTGTTGCTCAGTTTGAGGCTGTTTTTCCTCCACATTCTCACTATATGAGCCATATATTATTGACAGATATTGATATCATATGCATTTTATGCAAGTAGTCTGA
The DNA here is from genome assembly GCF_964197995.2 of Scardinius erythrophthalmus. Classification (NCBI taxonomy): domain Eukaryota; kingdom Metazoa; phylum Chordata; class Actinopteri; order Cypriniformes; family Leuciscidae; genus Scardinius; species Scardinius erythrophthalmus. The sequence continues at coordinate 850,506 of NC_138226.1, forward strand.
TAATCCTTTAGATGATTTATCTGACTGTTAGTGAGGCTTTACAGGTTTAAAGTGAGTAAATTGTGAGTTCATGTTAACATGTGACTGATTATTTGTTCTCTGTTCCTCTGGTTCTCCCAGTCATCTCTCCCAGTCGAGCTCTCTGGAGGAGGTTCGTGCTGATGTGGAGAAGTTTGTCCCTCCAGCACCGAGAAAGGTTGAAATGAGACGCGACCCGGTTCTCGGCTTCGGCTTCGTAGCGGGCAGCGAGAAACCAGTGGTGGTTCGGTCCGTTACTCCAGGTATCCAGAAAACACACATCTACACCAGTTCTTCTGTGTTCATATATTCATTCATTCATTCATATAATGCCGTCATTTCAGGCAACTTGAACATGATTAAATAATTCTGTATTACAAATTAAAGCATCTAAATTAGAAGTTCATTTATTGACCTTTTCTACCTTCGCTCTCACTACTGTTCAAACGTTTGGGGTCGCTTAAGTCTAAAAATGCAGAAAGTTTTGTGTGATGGATAGGTTTAGGGGTCATGTTAGTGTAAGGAGATAAAATACTGTATACAGTTTGAACAGTATAAAAACCATTACGTCTATGGAGGTCCTCAAAAAATGTGTGTGTATGTGTGTGTGTGTGCAGGAGGTCCTTCAGAAGGAAGACTGATCCCAGGAGACGAGATCGTGATGATAAATGATGAAGCCGTGAGTTCGGCTCCGAGGGAACGGGTCATTGATCTGGTCAGGTACTGAAAACCATCAAACCTGTAGTGTGTCGTTCCTCATCCAGACGCTCTGATCTCGTCCCCTTTCCAGTTGTTTACTCCCAGAAACACGGAGACACTGGCATACAGCTGACGCAGGGGCCTACGCAAGATGTGTTAATTCCCCACTGAGCCCTCCTGCACATCACTGTGCTAAGTCAGGTAGAGAGGAGCAGGTTCTCTTAATGGCCCAACTAGGAGCTCGTTCCTCAGACAGCCATCCTGACTCATTCCTCTGAGTCTTCTCAGGGATGGGGCACTGTTCTCACCCGCACTGAACCTGAGAAATCCAGGTTCCGTTGCGGTGGTTCAGTTATCTACCTCTAAAAGGAATGTAGATACTAACACTTCTGCGAGAGCTCCCTCTAGAAAAATGAGGCTTGCTTACGATCTGAAGTAGAACCTGTTCGTTGTTGGTGTTCTTCTCACGGGAAGACCCCCGAGAGTGTTCGATCACTTCTCTGCTTCCTTCCTGCAGAAGATGGGTCGGAGCGTGGCTGTTCCGCTTCACCCTCAAAATGTATGTTGCCCTTATATTAACACACATCATGATGCAGTAGAGCTATAGGAAGTACGACTTGATCGTCAGGTTCCTGACCGGTGCAGGGAGATGAATCTTCCTTGCGCCCCCTCTTTACCTTCTTGGGACCTATCTCCAGTGCTACTGCAGTTGAGTTAAAAATCTGTTTTAAAGAAACTGTTCTCCTGCTTGCTTGCTCTATCAAGAAGGTAGGGGACCTGCTCACATTTTCGGTCAACGAATCGTGCCTGGATTCGGGCCGGCTAACTCTCATTAATATGAGACCCCGGCCTGGATATGTGCCCAAGGTTCCTACCTCTCCCTTAAGACGGGACCAGGTGGTGATCCTGCAAGCGCTGCCCGGGAGGAGGCGGACCCAGCCCTGACTTTTCTCTGTTCCTCCCGCCTTGCGGTTATTCAGAACAGAATGCAAAGTCTCAGGACCTCTCCAGCTCTTGTCTGTTTCAGAAACCAGCAGAAGGGAAGGCGGTTTCCATGCAGAGGTTGGCCCACTAAAACATTAGTGCTTGCCATCATCTTGGTGAGTTTTTCCCAAGATGCACCGTGCCCACCTGGGTATGAGCTCCTCCATAGAGCGAGTGTAGCTCCTGCCTGGGCGTTGACACGAGTGCCTCGCTGACAGATTAAGAGCTGTGGGCTGGGCGACACCAGCACATTCGCTAGGAAAATAGCCTATGTGTCGAGCCGGTTGCTTTCCGTGGGCTCCCTTCACACGAAGCCAGCTTCACCTTAGCCTGGTATGTATAGTCGGCTTGCTGCGCCATTCCCCTCCTTTGGACTGGATAAGTGCGCCTTTTTACTCCAGTTGAGTTCCCTCTTCCAAACCCTGTTGAGTTCCACCTCACCCCTTCGATGTTGGACGTGGCGGAGCGTCCGATGCTAGACCTATCACTTGTATGCTTGGTAACTTGTGTTAGGTGGGGTCCATATGTTGTGATCCCTACGCCGATCCCATACGTGTATTAAAGCCTGCTCTGCCGTCACTGACCCGTTGCGTCTCCCCCCTGTTATCGGCTGGAGCCCCCTCAGTGACATGCCATATGTTGTACTGCCCGCTAAGTTCGCTCAGTCCATATGTGTATTCTCCATGTTACCTCCTTTGGGCAGGATGTGGCTTCCCAGCGGACCTGTGGAACATCAGTGACTTTCCTGACCTAAGCCCTGTCCTATATCTGCCTCAATATGCGGGGGGTCAGGAGGCTTTTGTCTAGGCACTGGAAGGTGGCAGCACTAGTGGCGTTTTAATAGGGATCCAAATCAGTCGACATGTTGACTACGTCGAACGTGATCGACTGAAAGGGAACGTCTCGGTTACGTATGTAACCCTCATTCCCTGAAGGAGGGAACGGAGACGTTGTCCAGTCGCCACTATTGCTGTACCACCGCTGATCGGGGTCCGCTCGGCTCCTCAGCGAAAAACAACTGGTGTGTTCATCACTTCCGTATTTATACCTGCGCTGCGGGGCGGGGAGTGTGATGCGATTCACGCACACCAATGTCCATTGGCTCGTTTTTACAATACTCGAAGATGACAGGCTCCCTAGCGTGATCCCAGTCAGACGACACGTCTCCGTTCCCTCCTTCAGGGAATGAGGGTTACATACGTAACCGAGATGTTCCTCATCAAACCTGTAGTGTGTCGTTCCTCATCCTGTGATTCAGTTTAAATCATCAGACGTTTCTGTCTACAGTCACCGTATAGAAAGTGTTTGAACTGTAGCTGTGATTTAAGGTTTTCAAGACCGAAGCTTCAGATTCTGGACGTGTTTTCAAGCACATAACCCTGATTCCAGCTAGAGAATCTTCATCTTCTTCTCGTCTGTTTTCTGTGTTTTGCAGGA
>NC_138226.1:861143-911143 GCF_964197995.2 Scardinius erythrophthalmus
CTGGTTTGGATCAGCATGAGGGCGAGTAAATGATGAGATGTGAATAATGAGGAGTAGAGATGAAAGAGTTTGAACGGAGTGTGTGTCCTCAGGAAGGAATGGGGTTTGGCTCAGTTTCTGCCTCCAGCCGTTCTGTCCAGCATGAAGGAGAAGAACATCAAGAAAGCTCTCACGCACATTCTCAAAACCAACCAGAACCTGGTGCCTCCTGGGAAAAAGGTGAGGCAACTCTCACAGCTCGATGTGTGTGTGGACAGGGGAAGTGAAATCGATCCGTTGAGCTGCCGTCGAGAATTCAGATTCCTGTAATAAAACAAAATAGAGTAGGATTGTCATGATCCCGGAGAAATGACACGATTCTCAAAGCCAGTATCACAGAGAAAACTAATCCTGTATGCAAATATGTACTGTATATATATAGACAGATCACCATATCGGCCGATATATGTTCATTTTTAATGTTGTCGTTATCGGCCCAATAAGAAAATGTGGCCGATATATTGAAGCCGATAAATAAGTATTATTTCCTCCAGCTGAGACTTTATAAAAATTATATAAAAATTTGGATTTAGATTTATCGGCCAATATATCGGTTATCAGCTTTCAAATATAAAGAATTAAAATTTTTAATATCGGTGCATTCCTATTACAAACACACACACATATATATATACTGTTTGATATTTTGTTGTAGTGTTTTGCTTGGTTTAGTGTTCATATCTGGATCAACTAATTAAGACAATGTTCTAGTAAGTTGAGTCTGGCTAGTAAACCTGGTAAACGTTTTCCCGAGAGATACATATTCAGAAAGAAGAACGAAGAGTGGTCTATTTATGTAACGTACACCGTCAGTTCCCTAAACGTGTGTGTGTCTGTGTTGAAGCTGACGGCGTTACAGGCGAAGGTCCACTACCTGAAATACCTGAGCGATCTGCGACTGTACGGAGGACGAGTGTTCAAATCCACGCTGGTCGTAAGTGCATTCATTCACACCACATTTCAGGACAATAATTACAACATTAGAAACTATACTTTCATTTATATGCAACTTGAGCTTTTTTGAAATTTTGCTTTTATTTTCTTGTAACATTTACATTTATTCATTTAGCAGACGCTTTTATCCAAAGCGATTCATTTTAACTTTCTTAAATACATTTTTTTTCTTAAATTGTAAAATCTTCAATTTTAATTTTTTTTTTTTATTATTATTGTTTACTTCACCAGAATGATGAAACTTGGTAAAAGTTTTGGCACTTGCTGTGTGAACATAAAAACATCATGGACATGAGTGGAAAAGGTTTAATGGTCCTGAAAAAACTCACATTTAGAAAACAACTTGTTTATATTCATGGATTTGATTTTCTTTATTTTTTTTTTTTGCATTTTTTTTCATAACAATTAACATAAAATTCTGTATTTTTTTTTCACTTCAGCAATAATCTGCCAAGTGTTTTCTTAAAAAAGAGACCAAACTTAAGTCTGTGATCCAAAGCTTTCAAGATTTATGATATATTTATGTTGTAAATAAATGGATTATAAATACAGCATAAATATAATTTAGTACCATAAAATTCCCTAAAAATACAAAATATTACATAAAAAAAAAAATATAAAAAAAAAAAAACATTATCAGACTAAAATACAGTAAAAATTCAGTCATTTGACCAACATGCGAATAAACATGTAAATCCATGGCACAAGTGTTACCTAAATATGTATTGCGTAGCCCTGCATACATGACAGATGTTCTGCATCTATATACAGTATATACTTCTCTCTGTTATAACCTATCCCTAATTTAGAAAAGCGCTACTGAAAATGTCCTGACGCTGATGTTCGTGTTTCTCTGTGATGCGTTTATATCCGTTTAAAACACATGTATGTGAGCAGGTGTAGATGGAATGGTTTTGATGAATCGGAGAGCGATGTGACCAGTAAAAACGCATTGGTGTAAACAGGCCCTGTGTGTGACCCGACAGCAAGGAGAGAAACACACGGAGGTGACGCTGCTCGTGGGCCCGAGGTACGGCATCAGTCACGTGATCAACACCAAGACCAATCTGGTGGCCCTGCTGGCCGACTTCAGCCACGTCAACCGCATCGAGATGTTCACCGAGGACGAGAGGAACGTGCGCGTCGAGCTCCACGTCCTGGATGTTAAGGTGCGTCGGATCAAACCGAGAGCCGCATATTTTGCAATGACATTCAGAGATTTTGTAAGTATGACACACATGTTTTTGTTATAGACCTCCACGTGAATTACAATAGTTAAAAATGTTACAAACTATATCCCTTTTTTTCATCATCCCTTTTATTCTAATAATGAAAACAGGAATTAATAATCCATAGTTTTTTCATGCTTCATTTTATAAAACAAATAAGTAGTCTATATATATATATATATATATATATATATATATATAATATAAAATATGGTAACACTTCAAAAAAATGATGTTCTTCCTCAGTGTTTCTGTCTCGGTTTCCAGCACAAATATCTAAACATTCTTAAATCAAGACACATTTACTGGAGAAGAACAATGACTGAAGATATTAAGTGTTGTTTTCTGAAAAAATGATCAAAATTATAAATATGTGCCAGTAGGTCATAAAAATAAAACAAATTTTCCCTTTGAATTAAGATTATTTTTCTGACTCCATTAGCAGATATTTGTTCTTGTTTTAAGCACAAACTCACTTACATTCTTTTTTTTTAATTCTTTTTTTTTATTATTACATTTTGCTTCTCCAGTAAATGTATCTTGATTTAAGAATGTTTAGATATTTGTGCTGGAAAACAAAGAACATACTTTTATCCAGTGATATAATAAGGTTTCATTTGATAAATATATTAGTGAACATGAACTAACAATGAACAAGTATTTATTAATCTTTTCTAATGTTAATCTCAAAATTTACTAATTCAATTTTAAGATCAGTTGACATTAGTTAATGGACTGTGATGATATTAACTAACATTAACAAAAATGTATTGCTTATTCATGTTCATTAATGCATTAACAAACGAGTCCATATTGTAAAGTGTCATCTAAAATAAAAATGCGATTTGTTGTTTGCTACATTGCTTTGCAAGCATGAACTAAAATCTGTATTACTTGGTGGATTATTTTGCTAATATTAAAAATTATTAATAAATGAAAAGCATTTATTAAGCAACAATTTTTTTCTGTTTCCACTATTATTTCTGATGGTTTTATGACACCTCTTACCTGTAGTAAAATCTCTTAAACTGCACAGCTACCATCGCTTACTGATTTATGTACTGATTGTTTATGCAAAATATCCTTTGTTTCTGAAGCCCATCACACTCATAATGGAGTCCAGTGATGCGATGAACCTGGCGTGTTTGACGGCCGGATACTACAGACTTCTGGTCGATTCTCGGAGGTCCATCTTCAACATGGCAAACAACACTAACACTGCAGGTAAGAGCACAAAATCTACATATATAACAGTTCATTAGTCGGTTTGAAATAGATGCTTATTATCATTTAAGGCAGTGGTTCTCAACTTCATCAGCACATGTACAAGTGTGACTTCAAGACTCAAGGTTATTTATTTGTGTCATATTACACACATGCGATGTAATGTAGTGAAATGTTCTTTTTTAGTTCAAACAAACAGAACCAACAAAGAATTATTGACATACACATACATAATGACAAATAGAATATAATAAACTATCAAGAAATGTGTGAATAGCAGGAAAAAATTGTGAATGTAGAAAAGAAGCAGCAAAAGTAAAAAATGATGTATACATGATATAAAAAAAATCAAACTTAATTTGAATGCAAGATATTTCTTCCACCTCTTAACTGATGTAAACCTGCAACTGATTTACAAAATCAATCATGATTAATACGTCATCACAACCTCCAGTTTCTTTTAATAAGATACTTTCAAAACAAGCAGCTTTGTCATAATTACAGCAGAAATACTTGACTAAACATTAAATATCACTGCAAAAAATAATGTTCTTCTTGTTTTCCATCACAAGTATCTAAACATTCTTGAATCTTAAATTCTTAAATCGTTTGTGCTTAAAACAAGGACAAATGTTTGCCAGTGGAGTCAGAAAAATAAACTTAATTCAAAAAGAAAACATGTTCTCATTTTAAAGGGATACTTCACCTCTGGGAAGATGAATGTGTATTTAAAATAGGTCATTTAAGTAGAAGAAATGTGGAGAAATTTTTGAATTTGGAGCTTTCTAGACTGAGAAAAGCCAGAAAATGTATTTTTGGCTTATGTGGATGAAAGACAACAACTCCCAGAATGCACTTGCTTCGCTGCCTGAGGAGGCCACGCCTACCGGTTAGAGAGCACAGTTGAAAACAACAAGGCTAGCCTAAGTAAGTGATGAGTTTGCCAGGGATTTAGAGACCCAAAATGTCCGGGATCCGGCTTTTGCGTTCTACAGTCGCCATTCATCATGTTTACTGTGGCGAGCAGGATGAGGCTGACGGCCGCGGGAGAACGGCGCGAGGCCGGTGGCTTCATTACTGAGACGCGCCGGGTCTCGCATCTCTCACGGAGGAGCGGAAATTTTCTTAGCAATGTTAAAACGCACATCAAACGATCACTTGTTTAGCGTTCATGTAAACACTACAGTCAGATTCACCGATCGGAATTAATTCAGTTAGATTGAAACGAGAGGTGTGCATGTAAACAATGAATGGCGACCGCAGAACGCAAAAGCCGAATCCCGGACATTTTTAACAGTCTCGCCCGCCGGACTAGTCCGGGAAAATGAAGATGGTAACCCCTACTTACCCAGCTTTCTCCTATTATTCAGCTTTCTCCACAGAACAAGAGCATGCTAGCTTAGCTTCCAAAGAAAGACGGCTGATACTGTGTACATTCTGTGAGTGAGATCCCACCCTGTATGGGCGGGTTGAAAACATGCGGAACAACGCCATCTACTGGCTGTAGTCTTTAGCCTCTGGCCAGAAAATCCTCCGATGACGCAAAATGACGATTTTTGCGTCATCGGAGGATTTTTTCCAGACAAAAAATACATAAATCTCTCCTCTCAGGGGGACATGAGGGGGGAAAGCATGGTAATTCGAAAATACTACAGGTTTTCTACTAATACAAAGCTTAATGCTAAATCCTGAAGTAACCCTTTAAGCACAAACTTTTTTGAAACTTGTAGTTGCAAAGTTACTTGTAGTAGAATGTTTAATGTGGATCATTGAAATATAGTGTTACCAAATGTTTAGATATTTGCACTGGAAAACAAGACAAAAGTGCTGAGGAAGAACATCATTTTTGCTGTGATAATGGGAGACTTTGGCATAATATTGGACAATAGGGGTCCTTTTTCAGTCCAAAAGGTTGAGAGCCACTGATTTCAGGTGCTTAAATCTGATACTTCACTAAAACGTTGACTCTGGCATCTTCTCTTTTGTTTGTTTGTCTAAGGACATGACTCAAGGATCAAGCACAACTACCAGGCAATCGACTGGAATTACGTTCCCTGTGGTGGATGCGATGACCCCCACGCCGAATACCCCGTCTGTGGGCGAAGAGAGTGCGACACTGCCCCCAACGTCTCTGAAATCCACCAGTCGCATCGCATGCACATGGAGGAGAAAGCGGAGCGGGCGAGCCGAGGAAGCCACGTGCATCCACAGCCCTACTTCGGCGTCCCAAAGGGCAAACCTCAAGAGTCGCCCAGAAGCGCCAAGGTGTCCTTCATATTTGGCGAGCCGCCGCTGGAGTGCGTGAACCCGCAGAACTTGGGATACCAAAGACTGATGGAGGACATCCCAGAAGTGCTGGAGGAACACCGGTACATGTACGCGCAGCAGAAAGACTACAAGCCTCTGGAGGCATCCATGGAGGTCGACGGCTTCCAGTACGGTTCCCACATGGTCTACGGAGACGCCAAGATCTTCGGCACAACGGAAGGCATCGAGGAGCCTTTGCTGCACGATATCTGCTACGCCGAGACTACGGATGACGCCGAAGACGACGACGACATTAGTTGCGAGGAGGACATGATGATGATGATGATGATGGGGGAGATGAAGGACAAAGCTCACTCTCTCCTGTCGCTCTCGGAGTCGAGCGACGACATCATCGACCTCACTTCACTTCCTCCGCCCCCTGAAGGAGGCGACGAGGAGGACAACGACGACCTGCTGCAGTCGCTGAACTTGGCGATAGCCGCTCCGCCGCCCGGTTTCAGGGATAGCTCGGATGAAGACGACCACCAAGACCGCAAAAGCATCGCTTTGCTAAAAAATGACATCCCCGTGTCGCTGATCGACTCGGTGCCAACGGTGGCTGGCGGGAGCGGGGAAGTGTTCAATGACGCTGTGGTCACCACACTACAAGCACTCGAGGCCTTGGCCGCCTCTGAGGAACAGTCTCACCCACAATCGGACAATAGTTCAGGTTCTTACACTATTGTAACGTTTATTCACTGACGTTGTAGGACCTTCCAGCCATTCTTTTATTTTGGTTTTGTTTCTCCATTGTCTTCGATGCAAGCCCCATGTATTGTGTGCATTTGTTTTGTTTGCTATGTACATGTGATCTCATTATAATTTGTGGTTCATTTTTGTTCATGTATTTCATTATTTATGCTGCATTTCATAGCCTTCAACGTTTTGTACAAATAAACTATTTTAAAGTATACAGTACGTGTGGTGTGATGGCTAAAATGTTTGTCTCTTTGTGACACACAGGTGTAGAAATATCTCGGTCCTTTAGCCCCGAGTCCTCTTCTGATTCTGGGAATGAGACAAATTCCTCCGAAATGACGGAGAGCTCAGAGCTGGCCGCGGCTCAGAAACTCTCCGAAAACTCTCTGAAAATGTTTGTAGCCACTGCGGAAGGCTACCAAACTCTCGCCGAAGAGGAGACCGAGTTTCGATTGGCGCCGTGTAGCGTCCGATCGTCTCTAGATGATCCCCAGTCCTCCGTGGTCGCCACTCTCCGCTCGGATCACTTCGAGATGGAACCGGAAACGATGGAAACCAAGTCGTTGACGGACTACTTCAACAAAATGCACAGGGATCTGATGATGGGAATGCCGAAGATCGAGGAGCAAGATGGTGGGGGGAAACCGAGCGCTGATGCAGAAGCCCGTCAGATGAACATCGCAGAATCCGAAGATCTTGTCGGGATGTACAACAACTTCAATGGACGAGATTCCCAGCGTTCGAGTCCCTTTGACAGGGATCGGATGTCTTATGCATTTCACGAAAGCAATCAAAGATTGCATATGCTTCTGAATAGTAAATCCGAAGAGCACATTTACTCCGAAGTGGCTGGCGATAGCGGTGCATTGCACGCAGACAGGGTAACGCAGAAAGCCACTTTGGAGGACTCAACAGACTTGAACGCAAGTTCCCCCGCCAAAGAACAATATCGATCCCGGAACGAACCCCAGCAGAGCAAGCCGGCTTCATCCGAACAAGAAGTGACGCGGTTGTACGAGTACCACTTGTCCAAAAGGATGTCGTCTTTACAGAGCGAGGGGACTCATTCCCTGCAGAGTTCCCAGTGTTCGTCCATCGATGCCGGATGCAGTACGGGAAGCAGTACGCCGATGGACTCTCCTCTCTGCACGGTAGACAGCGTCCATCTGCACGCCGAGTCCTCTCTGAAAGGTCAGAACGTAGATGGAACGTTTTTGCGGAAACACCACGGACAAGCTGGCTCTGAGTCGGGCCGAGAGGGATGCCAAAGGTTGCCCAAGATCAGAGAAACTACAGGTACTTGCATTTACATTCAGATTTATGCATTCGGCAGAAGCGAGTTACGTTTCGTTCAAGGTACACATTTTATCAGTTCTTGCTATTCCTGGGAATCGAATCCATGATTCTTGGTGTTGCTAGCGCCGTGCTTGTTTGTGGCTAACGAGTTAAACGTGACATTTAACCTAATGACAAAATGATCTTTCTGTTCAACTATGTAGAAACTGCAACCATGCAGAATTGCATTGTTGGACAGCGACTGAATCATGAGTTCTTAACTTTTATTTAATAATAATGCAACGGATCACAATCCTCACGGTTCGGATCATTTACGTTTTTTTGAGTCACGGATCGGATCATTTTTCGGATCAGCAAAAAAAAAAAAGATACCAGAGCAAAAACTGCTTGCCTAACTAATGAAGTTCAAACATTATAAAATACAAGTTGTCTTTAATGATGTAGTCGACAGTCAGTAATAAAATACGAACAAATACGTAAATTACAAGCATAGATGAATACTAACAGTAGTGTTCAGGTACATAAATGTAATAATTAGGCCTAAAGGTAAAACAACACTATTGTGTTTACTGTTGAAATTAAATAAGGATTAATCTTTGTTAAAGTTGAATATTGTTGTTTTATTAAGATTAATGACACAGCAGGAATATGAGGCTGCTGTCACTTTAAGACCGAATGCAAAGACCGAATATACTGACACGCATTCGGTTTCTTGCTCAACTGTTAAATCGAGAGAATAGGGTTTTTTCCGAATAGTACTTTTTAGTAATAATAGTAATAGTACTTGAAGCTAACCTGATTAGATTAATTTTCCCACATAGTGTTGGGGAAACGTCCTTTAAACTGTAGCTTCTCAAGCTGTAAGCTACTCGTACATTGCCTATAAAAAGTATTCCCTCCCTTTGGCCATTTCTTTTTTCTAAAACATGGAATCATAGGGATTTATTTGATCAACTGAAAATATTAATTCATGTCAAAATGAAAGCTGATTTCAATGTAAAAAAAAAAAAAGAGTTATACTTATTAAACTTTCATTTGCATAAGTATTCACCCCCACCCCGCTTTGGCAGCTGTTACAGCCTCAAGTCTGTGTGATGCTGTAGTTCAGTCAGGATGCATTAAGATCATGCAACAATAAGGTCTGGATTCTTGAATACTCCAGTTGTTGTTTTCAAGTCATTGCTGTGAACATGCTTTATGCTTTGGGTCATCGTCTTGCAGGAAAACAAATTTCCTCTAGGTTCACCTTGCTGACGTTAGGTGTTGCTCCATGATTTCCCTGTATATTGCTGCATTCATTTGATCCTCTACTTTCATAAGGCTTTCAGAGAAGATCCACACAGCATGATTCACAGTAGAGATGGTGTATTTCTGATGATGTGCTGTATTTGGCTAATGCTAAACTTGTTTTTATTCTGATAGTTTAGTCTTCTGACTAGGAGTGTGTGATTATCATCTACTATAATATCGTGATCGTTGTGTTAACGATGTGTGATCTGACATTATCGAGTATGTCCCTCACTTTACAAAAACACACCTATTACAAACAAAGCCACAGGACTGTTTCGTTACTGATTGAATGAATCGGTTGAATGAATGATTCAATGACTCACTCATTAAGACAGTCAAATCCATTTCTGAACGAATCAGCCGTTCGTTTGAACAAATTGGTTAAATGAATGATTCAATGACTCACTCATTAACAGTCACTTGCTGCCACCTACTTGCGGTTTTAATTTCACATTTAAAGTCTCTTTTCATTTTTAAAATCATTATGAATATCAACATTCAACGTTTTATGTTTAAAACCAAAAAATGTCCACGATATGCATCTAAATGCCACTTCAGATTCAGCGTCTGTGTTTCCTCTGCAAAGATGAATTTGGTTTAAACTGATTTGATTGGTAACATCCCTTATTATTCTAACTATATTTTATTAAATGTAAGATGTAATTAGGTTTTAAAAAATGGGTTTAAAATTGCCCATTAAAGATAAAAATCAATTTAAACTTACCCAGAAAATACCGAGATATACTTTTTATGTCAATATCGTACTGTAACTGTAATATTGCATGAAATATTGCAGTATTTTAGCTTCTCTTCAGCAGCCGTTGTCATCGCCTCCTCGCATGACGACGCGGCGTTTGAGGACGTCCTGCTCTCGGGGCATTTAATGCTGTGTCATATTTTTCTATTTCTTAATCATTGATTTAACTGCTACTCCAAGGGAAGCTCAATGACATGGAAATCCTCCCCTGCCTGGTGCTTTTCAATTACTGTTTGGTGGCGCTGCTTGACGGCTCTTTTCCACTTCCAGAGCGCTGCTGACACACTCATGCTACAATCAATTTGAAAGTCCTTGACTACACAAAAGCAATTTGACTAGTTACGTGACTTGCAACCAAAACACTTTTATGATTTTGGAGTGTCATTTTAAAGGAGGTGAATTCTCATGACAGATATATTAAATTGATATTTAATATTTATTTAAAGGTGAAAATATTCACGCTTTGGAGTCAATGTTGAGCTGCAATTATGCTAAAACAAGAAGTCAGATTGGAATTCTATACTGTATGTTTTATATTCTAATGTGGAAATGACACGCTTACTTAACCTTCACCTGCTATTTTGCATATTTTAAGTCTTAGGACTTAATTAGAATTTCCTGATTTGGAACATTAAGCCTCGCGTAGACCGTTTCTGCAGTGTCGCTCGCAGGCTTATCATTGACGTCATTACCGTATCATGCTGAATCAGGATAAGCAGGAGATTCAGAAGCATGAAATAACGAGACATAATGCTAATTCATCCCTCTCTCTTTTTTCCCTCCCCAGTCTAGCACGCTGCAGATGGAGATAACCCGAAGAATCGTCTTCTACTCTCACGATACGTCCACATTCATCCACAGCACAGTTTCCCATGTGCCAAGCCAGAGGTGATCGGAGGTCTTGAACGCTTCCCTGTTTGTTCTTGCACTCGGCCTCAAACGACCCGCTCTGGCTGCCTCAGGGAGGCAGAAAGGGAATCTTAACAAGACAACTATCGGCTCAGGGAGCATTGACACTTTTTATGGAAACTGCAACAGGTATATAGATGGTCATAATCATCCAGTCAACCCTGGACGGAGATGATTACAACCCTGCCGTTCTTAAAGTCAACATGAAACTCACTTTACTTCCATAACGTGATATTTTGTTGCATTGTTATTGGACTGCGAAGACTGGGCATGGATGAAGTCTGGTGGTTGGAGGGAATGAGCTGAAAAAAAAAAAGGGATTTATTGTTAGCGCTGCAGTGATGCCATATTTTTGTAAGTTTGCATCACCCTGGTTCCCTGGACAAAAAAAAACAAAACCTTTTCCACTGGCTTTTGGATTACTGCAGACCAAAAAAGCTTATGATTCTCACACGTTTTGTTCATCACGATAATCTTCACAACTTTTAAGCCTAAATACAACCGGCACAAGAGCTAAACGTAGGCTATAAACGAACTACACCGCCGCCGCCGCATGACTTTATTAACCTTCAACGGCTATTTCAGACTTTTCCCTGAAAGTTCGAGTTAGAATAGGTTGCAAGAGCGCGATTATAAACTCTGAAAGCAACTAGTGAGTAGAAAAGTTTCAAGGCAAGTAAAAGCTTTAAAAAATCACAAGAGTGTGTTACTGATGTCATTTAATATACTTAATCAGTATCACAAATAGTGTCTTTTTTTTCCCTCCAAATATCGGCATGATTACAAATGTGATACAACAGTTCAACAACAGTGCAATAAACAAAAAGTTAATATTAAGTGACATACGTTTTAGACACGATAGTGCCTGTTTTTGCTCTATTTCGCCAATGAAAATGGTTCCAAACAAAGCCACAGGACAGTTTTGCGTCTCTGAGCGACACACGGCGGTGTTTCGTTACTGATTGAACGAATCGGTTGAATGAATGATTCAATGACTCACTCATTAAGACAGTCAAATGCATTTCTTTATGAATCAGCCGTTTGTTTGAACAAATTGGTTAAATTAATGAATCAATGACTCACTCATTAACAGTCACTACTGGCGGATTTAATTTTACATTTAAAATATCTTTTTCATTTTTAAAAACATCAAAACAATGTCCACGACGTCCCTCTGAGTCCCTCTGTCTTTATTTCAGACATTTCCCTGAAAGTTCGAGCTAGAATAGTTTTCAAGAGTGCGATTATAAACTGTGAAAGCGACTAGTGAGTAGATGAGTTTCAAGGCAAGTAAAAGCTTTTTAAAAAAATCTCAAGAGGGTGTTACTGATGTAGCCTATTTTATGTCATAGAGTAAAATATGAAAATATTTTATTTCAGCCTTTTAATCACTGACTTTAGGACGATGGTACCGGAAAGGCTAAAATGCAACTCGTTTCTGGGTTTATCCTACAAAAACACGTCATCCCTGCAGCAGATGTGCACTGAGAAAGTGAATAGGGTAAATGTTGATTTCTTGTTGACTTTAATCTTCTGAAGTGTAAGTGAATGGCGTTAATGAAGTCAGCACAGAAACTACTTCGCCACGAGACAACCTTTCCATTTCTATCGAGCATTGGAACAAGGCAAGTCCATCTCCTTATTCTTTTGGATGACTCTTGCACTGCTCACTTAATACGTCTCTTTTAGCCACATTTGTGTGCAAATTCTCAAGACTGCATGTGCAGAGTTTAAGCTCTGATTTAGATTTTTTTTTTTTTTTAAGCTGCGAAAGGACATTTCAAAGTGCTAGTTGGAGCTGAAGCGATTCAGGAAGTCACTTTATATTCTTTTGCGTCGAGGCTTTGGGAAGTTATTTTGCTGACCAAAGCAAAACTACATTTGCTGTTTTAGCAATGGCCAAATGTCCAGAATCACTGCTTTTCATTTAGCCATAGTAAAGCCATATGATATCACATACATTTGTCATCAAGATTATCTGGCCATTGCAATCCACTGTGATAACAGTGCTTGTGTATATTTTGTGTAATATGTAAAATGAAAAGGAAGTATTCTACAATACATAGAATTTTTAAAAGACGATATATATATATATATATATATACAATATACACCACACCACCTGATAGATGCATCCTTTTTTGTTCCATGTGTTTATTTCAGTCGTCATAACTTTCAAAAATAAGACTTTTTTGCCACTATAAATACTGTAATTATGTTCGCAACTTGCACTGTTTAATTTGCTGTTTGGCTAATGCAAACATTTACTGAAATAATTTAAAGTCAACATGAAGCGTCATTTTAACAGAAATTTGTAGGACCGTCAGGAATTGGTTGGATGATAAATCGTATTATTTATTCGGAATAATGTGCACGGATGAATCGTTCACACTAAGACCGGGAAAGTATTTAAGATCCATTTTGAATTCATGCTGACTTTAAATGATAAACGTAATGTATTTTATTTGAATCATCTTCATTAAATATTTCAGCTTGGACTCTGATCTCGTGCTGTCTTTCTTTGTCTAATGAGTCAGATATTTCCTGTCATTCACCAGTTATTCATTGGTGCAAATTATATTCTTCCTTCTCCTATTTTTCTTCCTCTCCTTGTGTAGAAGCAACTGTTGTGTTGGACGAAGAATAATATTTTTGATCATTTCATAATCGGAGTGCTTCACTTTCTGTGGTTTTGCTTTCATTTATGAAGAAATCGGAGCAAAACTTGCACACACCCCTGACATTGTTTTGCTTAATCTCTAGTACAGAAACTCATCCCTAGAGAAAAGGGATGAAAGTAATGTTGTTCCTCATTATGGTGGTGTTTCACTGACAATATTTTTGAAATTAAATATAATTTATACAATAACACCAAGTCAGGATAACAGAGCTGAGAGTTTGTAGTTGAGTTATATAATCACTTGCAGAATCAAAACAAAGACAGATTCAGAACAATCTTGTTTGTAAGATAAAGGGGAAGTTCTGTTTAAATATATTCACTCTCACTTTTGTTTGTACTTTTCTGTGGTCTATAACATTGGTCAGTAACACCTGTTCTGCTAGTAACACAGGCTCTGTACTACTTGACAAGCCAGACAAAGTACAGAACAACCAGCGTCGAAGGACAAAAAGAATTCCAGGTCTGATGAAGATGGTGAGTAATTGAATATTTGCTTATGATTTCCCTCATATAATTATTATGTGCCAAAACAAAGATGCTCTGAGGTAGTGACTGCAACTATTACTGTGAGGTCCAAAAGGAGAAACAACAATATGGTACATTTAATTACATGGAAAAAAGGAAACAAAATAACAATGGATAAACTAAATTAAAAATACATTTAAAAAAAAAAGGAAGGTTGCACAAGGATGTGATGCCGTCCATATAAAGTAATCATATTCTCAAGTGGTCTAATACAGGCTTCCATATTTTGCAAACGCAATGTTTGTCTTATTGTGCAGCTTGTATGTTCATGAAAAATGTTATTTCCTGAAATAATGTTATATATTTTGTTATATTCATATATATAGAAATATACCTAAAATATGCAATTTATTTAATAATAATATATATTTTTACATTTTGTAAACTGATTTTTTTGTTGTTGTTGTTTGGGGGGCGGGGGGGGGGGGGTATTTGTAAATTAG
This sequence comes from Scardinius erythrophthalmus, assembly GCF_964197995.2. Classification (NCBI taxonomy): domain Eukaryota; kingdom Metazoa; phylum Chordata; class Actinopteri; order Cypriniformes; family Leuciscidae; genus Scardinius; species Scardinius erythrophthalmus. The sequence continues at coordinate 875,496 of NC_138226.1, forward strand.
TTACTGTAAATATTCCACAAAAATCTGAAGCAACATTACTGTTTTCAACATTGATGATAATAATAAATGTTTCTTGATCATCAAATCCTCATATTAGAGTGATTTCTGAAGGATCATGTGACACTGAAGACTGGAGTAATGATGCTGAACATTCAGCTTTGATCACAGGAATAAACTACACTTTACTGTATATTCACATAGAAAACAGATTATTTACATTATAATAATATTTCACTGTTTTACTGTATTTTTTATCAAATAAATGCAGCCTTGATGAGCAGAAGAGACTCTATCAAAAACAAAAAAATCTTACCGACCTCAAACTTTTATACGGTTGTGTATGTTTTTCTTAGTTTATCTTTATTATGCATTTTAAAACATGCACTGAAAAGAAACTATTTTTCACTCATAAATTCAATCTAAATTAATTACAAAGAAACGGCAAGAAAGACATTGAATTAAACAAAATTCAAAGACTGAAATAGTATGTCTTGGAAAGCACATAAAAAAACTTTTTTTCTGTATTTTTACTGTGGACTTTTTTCTGTATTTTTTATTATCTTCCTCCCTCTTTCAGGTGTCAGAGAGGATATTAACGATCTTTGCCGGTCTCATCTCAATGCGGGTTGCAGCCGAATGGTACCCCAAAAGCCTGAAGTGTGACGTTTCTCCGGCGAATAACGGGACCGAGGTCAGCGTCAACTGCACTGAGCGAGACCTAACCGAAGTTCCTCTGGGAATCCCAACGAACACCACCAACCTGACACTAACCATCAACCACATACCCCACATCAGGAACGATTCATTTCACGAACTGCACAACATCACCGAGATCGACTTCCGATGCAACTGCGTACCGATCAAAGTCGGCCCCAAAGATCGCGTTTGTACCCAGAGCGTGACGATTGACAACGGCACCTTCTGGAAGCTGAAGAACCTCAGGTCGCTCTACCTGGATGGAAACCAGCTGTCCAGCATTCCCAAGGGCCTTCCTCCCAACATAGTGCTTCTGAGTCTCGAGGTCAATAGCATCTATTCAATTCTTAAGGAGAATATGACAGAACTGACTAATATCCAAAGGCTGTATCTCGGCCAGAACTGCTACTTCAGGAACCCGTGCAACAAGTCGTACTACATTGAAAAGGATGCGTTTGTGCAGCTTGACAAGATGACTTTGCTTTCTCTGAAGTCTAACAACTTGTCCTATATCCCACACCAACTACCATCAAGCCTAAAAGAGCTGTACCTTTACAACAACAATATTCAGACAATAACGGAGGAGGACTTTCGCAACCTGACAGAGTTGGAAACACTGGACTTGAGCGGGAACTGTCCACGCTGTTATAATGCACCGTTCCCATGCACTCCATGCCCAAATAATGCTCCCCTTCAGATACATCCGGACTCCTTCAAGACTCTGAATAACCTAAAGACTCTTCGACTTCACAGTAACTCTTTAACGAATATACCTTCAAAATGGTTTCAAAACCTGACGAGACTTAGTCTTCTAGACCTCTCGAGCAATTTCTTGGCTAAGGAGATAACATGCACCTCTTTTCCTTCTTTGTTGCCCTATCTAGAAGAGTTGGATCTGTCTTTCAACTTCGAGCTTCAGGTGTATCCCACATCTCTCAACCTTTCAAGATCATTCGACCAGCTTAGATCTCTAAGGGTCCTGAGAATCAGAGGGTATGTGTTTCAAGAACTTAAACTGGAAGACCTCAAACCATTGACTGAATTGAACAACCTGGAATTCATTGATCTCGGCACAAACTTCATAAAAATAGCGAACCTCAGTCTCCTGAAGAAGCTGAAAAGCTTCAGAATCATCAACTTGTCCGACAACAAAATCTCAATGCCTTCTGAAGGAGAATACAAGGCTTCACTTTCTAACCGCAGAGAAAAACAGTACGGTTCCCCAATGTCGCAAGGTGCCCAGTACCACAATGGAGAAGTGAAGGATATCCACTATTTCCTCTATGACGAATATGCGCGCAGCTGCAAATACAAGGACAAGGAACTCTGGATTACAAGTCCTTTCAACAACGAATGCAGCTCCTTTGGAAAAACGTTGGATATTAGCAGGAATAACATCTTTTTCCTTCATTTCAAATTTCTAGATCTTGATGAGCTGAGGTGTTTGAATCTCTCTGGGAACGCCATGAGCCAGAGTTTGAACGGGTCTGAGTTTCTCAAGTTGAAGAATTTACAATACCTGGACTTTTCCGACAACCGTCTGGATTTGATGTTCTCCACGGCGTTTCAGGAACTGAGCAGCTTGGTGGTTCTGGATATCAGCCGTAACAGCCATTTCTTCGTAGCTGAGGGTTTAACTCACATGTTGAACTTTACAAAGAGCCTGGTTAAGCTGAGAAAACTAATCATGAATGACAACCAGATATCCACATCCACCAACACCGAAATGGAGAGTTTTTCCTTGGAACATTTGGAGTTTAAAGGCAACCGTCTTGATATGTTGTGGAGGGATGGAGACACGAGGTACGTCAACTACTTTAAGAAGCTTATGGCGTTGAAGACTCTCGACGTTTCTCGTAACAACCTGAACTTCATCCCACAAGGGGTTTTCGAAGGTCTTCCGGAGACCCTCACAGAACTCTACATCACTGAAAACAGGTTGAAGTCGTTTAAATGGGACGGTCTTGTGTACCTAAAAAACCTACAGCTGTTAGACCTCAGTCGGAATTCCTTAACGGATCTTCCCACGTGCCTGACTAACTACACTAAATCAATCCAAACTCTTGTCCTACACGATAACAAAATTGCAAAACTGCCTCGGGATTTTCTAAAAGACGCATTCAGCCTCAAGATCTTGGATTTAAGTTACAATCGCATCCAGTTCATCCAAGAATCAAGCTTCCCGGAAAACGTAGTTGACCATTTAGAGACCTTATACTTGGACAATAACCGGTTTGTGTGCTCTTGCAACGCCACGTGGTTCGTCCGATGGATCAACCGCACCACTGTGAACATCCCGCGCCTCGCGACCGACGTAACGTGCTCTTCGCCGAGCGCCCAAAGAGGTCAGAGTGTCCTATTCCTAAACGTCCAAGCCTGCCAACACAACTCCCTGTCAATCATCTTGTGTATATTTCTGACCTCCGTGATTCTCAGCATTCTCACGCTCACCATCTCCAGCCATCTTTTCCTCTGGGATGTGTGGTACATCTACCACTTCTGCTTGGCCAAACTCAAGGGATACCGAAGACTGTCCTCCAACAGCACCGTCTACGATGCCTTCGTGGTCTACGATACGACGGATCCGGCCGTTCACGAGTGGGTCACGCAGGAGTTACGCATTCACCTGGAAGAGAAAGGTGATCCACGGATGCAGTTGTGTTTGGAAGAGCGAGATTGGGTGCCTGGTTGTCCTCTTATTGAAAACCTTTCCCAGAGTATTCAGCTGAGCAAACGCACCGTTTTCATCCTGACGGGACACTATGTCAAAAGCGGGAGCTTCAGGACAGCCTTTTATATGGCCCACCAGAGACTCATGGACGAAAGGAATGACGTTATCGTCCTGATATTCCTGGAGAGAATGCCTTGCCACTCGAAGTACCTCAAACTGAGGAAGCGACTGTATAAAAAGTCAGTCCTGGAGTGGCCGAGGAATCCTCAAGCGCAGAGATACTTCTGGTTCAGTCTCAGAAGCCTGATGTCCACCGAGAGGCAGCAATACAACAAACTCTTCCAGGAGACTCTGTGATCGAGACACAACCCAAAGCTTCAAGACCACAATCAAACGCACAGTCAAACCAAAGTTTATTCACACACCTTCAACATTTCTCACGTTATCTCAGTTTATTCGCTATAGTTTAGAGAACGGTGATGAAATATGAGCAGAACTCAGTTGATATTTGACTGGTTTTGTCCATCCTTCTGTTAGACTGTCTCACACATGAATTATGTTGAATATCTGTCAGCTGTTAAATTTAACTACACAATTAGATAATACCAGTTTAGCTCAACCAATCACCAAGCAATGCTTCATTGTGTTCAGTCTGTGTGTAAAAAGAGCATTAGCAATTAAAGACAACACACTTCAGCAAAACATGATCAGCTCAAAGTGTCCCAATCATTTTTGCTCCCAAATTTCAATGGTAGTCTCTGTATGAAGAGTTTTTGGGTGTAATATGTCACAGTTTACTTTATTCTGCTCTCCTCACTTACAGAAATGAACGATAGTGTCCTGATCACACTAGTGAAACAATATCAAACATGATATCTGGTGTCTTAATAATTTTTGGTTTGACTGTATAACCTTTAATATGATGTTGATTTGATTCCGTTTTATTGTCTGTGTAACCATGAATAAACGCAACCAATTCTTTAGTTGAAGTTCACTGACAAATGCACTTTCATATCTGGGTATTTGGCATACTTCTGGAAAGTTGTAACATGCTCAGACTAAAACTAATTCTCTTTTATGTGCAGATTTTATGACCACATAGTAATATTAAATATTTAAATAATAATAATTCATATTATTATTATTAAAACAGCATTTTGCCAATTATTTATGGGTATAGATTTCATGACCACATAAAGAACAATGAAATAATTATTGTTTACATTGTTTTTATTATTATTATCAAAATAATAATAAATTACTGTTGTTATTGGTCAAACTCAAGGAATACAGCTGGCAGTTTGATTAATAACAATAATACGTTTTATAATATTATTATTATTATTATATTCTGCTTGGCCAAGCAAATGTGTAATAATAATTATAATAATATATTCATAGTTTTTAGATAGTAGTAGTTTTATGCTAATCTAAGTAATTGTATGCTTACATGTTTTTTTCACCAAGCAGGATGCTAATCAAGGTTGTTGATTTTTGTTATTAAAAAAAATGTGGTCTGAAATGACAATGTGTTTTTATTCTGTCCTCCAAATAAAAATTCCAGAATTTTGAATATTTCCATTTTTCTAAGAATGGATTTTCAAATATCATGCTAACAGGTCAATGTACACTTTTAAGTATATTTCAGTTTTTGGAAAAACGAAACACTGAATCATCTGTGTTTCCCCGGGTCTCCGAAGACGAGTTAAACGGGTCCCGAGGGAAAGTGATTGAAAGTGAAAACCACAGCAGCGTGAACTATGAGGTAACGAAACAAAAACTGTACTGTATATTCTTATATATACATACAGTTTAAGTAGCCTTCTATTTTAACCCTTCCGGAAGCTCTCGTTCATCTATAGGTAAAATAACACTGCAAAAACTGATTTTTGTCTCATTTTTCAACACAAATATTTTAACATTTCTATATCAAGATACATTTACTGGAGAAGCAAAATGACTGAAGATATTAAGTCTTGTTTTCTGGGGGAAAAAATCTACATTTAGTGAGTTTATGCTTAGAATTAGGCTCAGAAAAATAAACATGATTTAAAGGGGGAAACACGATTATTTTTCTGACCCTAATTTTAATGCATAAACTCACTAAATGTTGATAATTTTTCAGAAACCAAGACTTAACATCTTCAGTCATTTTGTGTCTCCAGTAAATGTATCTTGATTTAAGAATGTTTAGATGTTTGTGCTGGAAAACGAACATCATTATTTTTTTGCCATCCCCAGTTTATCATGTTGGAAAAATGTTTGCAGTTATGTGTCAGATATACATGTGTTAATGAGATCAAAAAGAGTTTGGGATTGAAAGTGTTGAAAGCGCCCCTGATTCAGTTCTAGAATATTATATTTTTAGAAGTTTCATCATATTCATAGTGGAAATCCCCATTATTCTAGTGATAGAAATACTATCGCGGTTTTGCAAGAGAGGATAGTCGATTTTATTCTGCCAAAGCATTAGAAAAAATACTAATATTATTATAATTTCCATGTGTGTAATTTCTGTGGCTGTAGTGTCACCAAACAAAACGGCTAAAAATAACAAACTGCTTTGCACAGTGTTTCACTTTTATAAGGAAATGATTGTCTTACAGTGACTCTGCATTTTTTACAGTAGATTCAGGAAACTATACGTACCACTGAGAAATTCACTTGACCTTTAAAACACCACATTCTTACACAGATTCCCCAAAACACAGCAACTAACTGGCCATGCTGAGCGTTAACATGATGTTGAAGAAAACAGGAATGCATTTTGAAATTAAATTATGATGCATGGAAGGTCTTTTCCAGTTTCGGTCTCTGAAGTAGAGCCTCTACCGTGTGTAAATGTGCATGTGATTTGTTCAATCATGTCCCTGAGAAGAAGGAACAATGTAGGCAGAGCTTCCTCTCTTATAATGGAAACTTTGTGCACGGCTGCACTGATCCACACCGACCAGTAAGACATGACCAATGACAAAACACATCAAACAAATGACTCTCATCAAACAATTGTGACTGTGGAGATTACACAGAAACGGGGCGGTTTATATCAGTCGGTGGACTGGCAGCTGGCGATGACACGCGGCGTGTAGAGGTCTATTAGTGTTAAAATAGTTTAACAGTTAAACCAAAACTTCCTGTTTCCTAAATGCAACTGTGTGAACCACCATCTCTTATTCGCTTATTTGGGGTTTAAGCATTGCTTTGGTTGCACAGGGACATTGCTACCATGGTAAGAAACTCTATTTATACAATTATTATTCATTGTGCGTACACTGTACAAAAAGTCGCTGCCTTGCATTTAAGTACAATCAACTTGAATGTTTGAGTCATATCAATTTAAATGTCATTAAACTGACTTAAATGAGTTGAATCTTGTATAACTTGATGTTGGGGTGATTTTTGGTTTTAACGAGACAATTCGTTTTTTTATTGCATATGCTGTTGTTTAATGAAAGACAAATGCATTTTATGCACATATAAAATGCATTGCTTTAATAAGGAATAATGTTTTGGTAACACTTTACAAAAAGGTTCCATTAGTTATTTTCAATTAATGCATTAACTGGCAATTTGTTACAGTTTTAGTTTTTTTTCCGCTTTGGTACAATTTTCACAAGTATACATCATGTAAAGTCCCCTAAATTATTTAGTCTATGACACAATGAATTTAATTTATTTTTAGTGAAATGTGCTTTTTTATTTTAAGTTGACTTTCAAAAGCATGCGAATTAGAGTGAATGGAAATCAACTGTTTATATTTGATTTATATTGTATAATTATAAAGACTATATGCTACTAGCATAGCAACAAACTTGTTACTGAAAGTTATTGCTCAATGATCAAAGCAACATGTTTCAGAATATTATTACGTGCAGTTATTCACAATCTAACCATAAGCCCTGCTCTTCTGCACAATGGTAACGATCAAACCTTCAACATAACAGAAACCTTTTTCAAATGTCAAACATAACTGGACATTAAACATTAATAGATGTTTCCCTTTACTCAAAAACACATAAAATAACACTGGATTTCAATATTTACTCTTCATTTCCAGCCATGTGCAAAGCATGCTGGGAACTAACAATGGTGTCTCTAAATAAAACAGCATAATTGAACTAATTCTCTTATATAAATAGGTAGCCTTTTTTCCTCAATTTTATCAGCTTAATCGGTTCCTCAATTCAAGCCTATAAAATGCTTATCCTTAAAAAAGAAATTTAATAAAAAATTCTTAAAAATTAAGAAAATATATCTCTTGGTTTTATTAGTGAAACTTTTTAAATTTTCTTTATACAACATTGAACAACAATTTTCTTCATAAAATATACACAATATTTTTAATTATCACCATTTATTTAAGGAAAATTACAAGACCCATGATTAATTTTTTACAGTGCACACACACACACACACTTTGAACATAGTGGTGATTAAAATCTAAGATAATCACTTTAACCGTTCCGTCATGGTCGACTTTCGGTCACTTTATGAATGAATGAAACATTTATAGATGAAACACTTTTTTGTGAAGTGAAAAGGATACTTTGTGATTTTGTGTAATTGTACTAACACAATAAAAAAAAAAATATATATATATATATATGCTGAAATGTTTGAAAAAAGTGCATGATATGTTGTGCTATTAGTACTGTAACAGTAAACTGTAATACTGTAGCAATATTTATTAATCATTAATATTAGCTAATAAAAATACAACTGTTCATAGTTAATGTTAGCTCAGCTCCATTAAGTAATATCAACAGAACGTTTTATTTTTATAATATTAATAAATGTTGAAATTAACATAAGATTAATAAATGAAGTATTTTTCATTGATAAACTGCAAAAATGTCTTGTTTTCAATTCTTAAAAAATTTAAGAATTTATGCTAATTAAGTGAGTTTATGCTTAGAACGATAACAAATATCTTAATTCAAAGGGAAAACAAGATTATTTTTAGTAAAAAAGATTCAAATTCATTTTGCTTCTTCTGCAAATGTATCTTAATTTAAGAATGTTTATAGATTTATTTTACCTATAGATTGTTACATAGGAAAACAAATCTATAGAGTCTTTATGATATATTTTATGACAATAAGGTTCATAAGTCAACTACCTTAGTTAACATGAACTAAGAATGAACAATACTTCTACAGCATTTATTAATCTTACTTCATATTAATTTCAACATTTACTAATATGTTATTAAAATCAAAGGTTATATTTGTTAACATTAGTTCATGCACTGTGAACTAACATGGACAATCAATGAACAGCTGGATTTTTATTAACGAACATTAACAAAGATTAATAAATACTGTAACAAATGTATTACTCTTTGTTAGTTAATACATTAACTAATGTTAACTAATGGAACCTTATTGTAAAGTGTTACCGATTTTATTTTACCTGTAGATCAGAATCTTATTGTGATTGAGAGCTTCCTGATAGAAGGCTACTCATGTACACAGTATCAGTAAATATGTATCTAATAATAAACCTTTTTTTTTTGCATTGTAGTCATGTTAACTAATGGAACCTTACTGTAAAAATGTTAACAATGTTTTAGTCTTTGCGCAATGTCGTTTAACAGCTCTTTGTTTCATATTCCCACAGGTGATAAAATTAGAAGTCTGGCTTTTTATGATATTGAAGATCTCACTAACCTTGTGCCAAATGGACATGAGGACCCTGAAGACTCAACCCTGCGATATACATGAGAACAAAACTGAGATGACGATTGCGGTGAACTGTCGTGGACGTAGACTCAAAGATGTGCCAGCGCTCGAAAGAAACGCCACCAGCCTTGACCTATCGGAGAACAAGATCAAGAACTTAACATCAGGAGTTTTCCGACATCTGGCGAATCTGACCGTTTTAAATCTGAACTGGGTGGATGATAATGGTAAGGTTGTTATCGGTGACAAGGAGTTTTTGAATTTGACCAAGTTACGAAAACTGGAGCTTAACGGCGTCAGTCTAAAGTACGTACCAAAAAAACTTCCAAAAAACCTGTTGGAACTATCGCTTGAAGTGAACAAGATCACCTCGTTAAACTCGACATCCTTTGTGCATGTGCCAAATCTGTCACGTCTTCATCTTTCGAAAAACTGCTACTACTGGAATCCTTGCTCAAGAGATTATCGCATAGAAAACGGAAGTTTCTCAGTCCTGACGAGATTGAAAGATCTTACTTTGTCGTACAACAACCTAACTCAAGTGCCCAGAGGATTACCGGGGTCTTTAACGACTCTTGAGCTCGATTCAAACAGAATTGCGCACGTCGGAGAGCATGATTTCCAAGGACTTGACAATCTGACATGTCTAAAAATCCAAGGAAACTGTCCACGGTGTTATAATGCCCCGTATCCATGTGTTCCTTGTAAAGAAGGTTCTATTAAAATCCATTCACAAGCTTTTTCCAACCTTGGAAAGTTGCGGATTCTGTACCTCGCAGGGAATTCAATCACATCCATAGATCCCAGTTGGCTCGCCAACATTTCGAAGCTTGAAGAGCTCAACCTTTCATTCAATTTTTTGTCCCAAGCTGTTACACAGGATGGTTTTTTGAGTAATCTGCCACTGCTGACCAAACTCGATCTTTCGTTTAACTTTGCCCTTAAGAAATACCCGGACACGGTTAATCTATCGGCTAGCTTCGCAAAATTGACCTCTCTAAGGAAGTTGCACATTCGAGGTTTGGTGTTTAGAGAAATCAAAGAGGAGACCTTCCACTCTCTGTATGGCTTACGAAATCTCTCTGTGCTGGATGTAGGGATAAACTTCATTGTGCGTGCAGACTTGAAAATATTTGAAAAATTCCAACACGTGAAACTGCTCTATCTTTCAGAAAACAGATTTTACCCGGTGATCATAAATAGGGACTTGGGAAAAAATGCAGGCGTTGGTTTCAAATACCCATCCCTCTCGGTGTCAGAACCTACCCCTAAAGATCATTCTTACGATGTTCCAAAATTTCTCGTGAAGCCAGAGTGCTTCGCCACCGGCCGAGTTTTGGATCTCAGTCGAAATAACCTATTCCTAATTTCTCCGCAACAGTTTGAAAGTTACGGGAACATATCTTGCCTCAATCTCTCCATGAATGGCTTTGCCACAGCTCCTAATGGATCCGACTTCACATTGCTTCCAGGTCTCAAATACCTAGATTTGTCCTACAACAAAATTGATCTGGCGTACGATCACGCCTTCCAAGAGTTACAGAGTCTTGAGGTGCTGGACCTTAGTTACAATGACCATTATTTCACTGTGCCAGGCGTGACGCACAATTTGAATTTCATCCAATATTTGCCCTCTTTGAAGGTGTTGAACATGAGCTCCAATAAAATCAAAACATTAACCACCAAAACCATCTCAAGCGCCTCTCTTCAAGAGCTGCAATTCCAGTGGAATAGTCTTGGCAAGATGTGGAGGGAAAATGACAGATCCTATGATAGGCTTTTTGCAAACTTGACCAATCTAACTCATCTCGATATAGCCTACAACAGTATTGACAGAATCCCTGATAGAGTTTATACGCTTCTTCCCAGAAGCATTCAGAGGTTGCGATTAAGCCACAATGGACTGGTGAACTTGAACTGGACAAAGCTGAGACATTTCCCAGATCTCCGAGAGCTCATTTTAAATAACAACAAGATCTTTCAAATATCAAGTAATTTGTCAGTTGATGTTCCCTCTTTACAGTTCCTCGATCTCCAGCGTAATCAAATATCTAAGCTCTCCGGTGGATTTCTAAAGGGAGCGGTAAACCTTAAGGAGCTTGATCTCAGTCACAACAAGCTCATAACTGTCAACCAGTCCTCGTTTCCACCTGGAACCGGGAGTTACCTGAAGACGCTGTGGCTCAGCGGCAACCCGTTCCACTGCACATGCAACCTACTTGAATTCATTCTGTGGATTTATAAGACCAATGTGAAAATCCCTCGATTGGTGACCGGAGTGACGTGCGCCATGCCAGAAGAGAGAAAAGGTGTTCCTGTAATAAAATTTGACATTAAAGAATGCATTGATGACCAATTGGCCTTTGTGGCGTACTTCCTCTCCATGGTGTGCATTATATGCACCACTTTCGTGGCTGTCGCTTTGCACCTTTTCTACTGGGACGTCTCCTACTTATTCTACTATTTGAAAGCCAGATTCACTGGGTATCAGCACCTGAGCTCTGACAGCTGCCTCTACGATGCCTTTGTCACCTACGACACCAAGGACGAGCAGGTCAAGTCAGCCTTATTTCTATAGTGCTTTATATTATTATACAGATTGTTTCAAAGCACCATTTACATTTACATTTACATTTATTTATTTAGCTGACGCTTTTATCCAAAGCGACTTACAATTGCTATACATGTCAGAGGTCGCACGCCTCTGGAGCAACTAGGGGTTAAGTGTCTTGCTCAGGGACACATTGGTGTCTCACAGTGGATTCGAACCCGGGTCTCTCACACCAAAGGCATGTGTCTTATCCACTGCGCCATCACCACCCACCAAATCCTAAAACATCTCTGCCAATGGGGTTTGAAAAATAAACTTAGAGTTAGTTCACTCAAAAATGTCCCACCCTTATGTCGTTCCAAATCCATAACTTTCATTTCACATTTCTCTCCCCCTGTTGATAGTCATGCAACTTCCACTTTGACGCTTCAAAAAAGTTCATAAAGAGATCGTAAAACTAATCCATATGAATTGAGTGGTTTAGTCAAAATTTTCTGAAGAGACACAGTCGCTTTATATGATGAACAGATTTCATTTAGTCTTTTATTAACCACAATGTTTTTTTCTGAAGCTCAAACGTGATGCATAACACGAGAATGAACCTCATTGGTTCTCGCTGAAGCACAAACATGATGCGTAACACGAGAATGAACCTCATTGGTTCTTGCTGAAGCTCAAACGTGATGCGTAACACGAGAATGAACCTCATTGGTTCTCGTTGAAGCTCAAACGTGATGCGTAACACGAGAATGAACCTCATTGGTTCTCGCTAAAGCTCAAACGAGCTGCGTAACACGAGAATGAACCTCATTGGTTCTTGCTGAAGCTCAAACGAGCTGCGTAACACGAGAATGAACCTCATTGGTTCTTGCAGAAGCTCAAACGAGCTGCGTAACACGAGAATGAACCTCATTGATTCTTTCTGAAGCTCAAACGAGCTGCGTAACACGAGAATGAACCTCATTGGTTCTCGCTGAAGCTCAAACGTGCTGCGTAACACGAGAATGAACATCATTGGTTCTCGCTGAAGCTCAAACGAGCTGCGTAACACGAGAATGAACCTCATTGGTTCTCGCTGAAGCTCAAACGAGCTGCGTAACACGAGAATGAATCTCATTGGTTCTTGCTGAAGCTCAAACGTGCTGCGTAACACGAGAATGAACCTCATTGGTTCTCGCTAAAGCTCAAACGTGATGCGTAACACGAGAATGAACCTCATTGGTTCTTGCTGAAGCTCAAACGTGCTGCGTAACACGAGAATGAATCTCATTGGTTCTTGCTGAAGCTCAAACGTGCTGCGTAAAACGAGAATGAACCTCATTGGTTCTCGCTAAAGCTCAAACGTGATGCGTAACATGAGAATGAACCTCATTGGTTCTTACTGAAGCTCAAACGAGCTGCGTAACACGAGAATGAACCTCATTGATTCTTTCTGAAGCTCAAACGAGCTGCGTAACACGAAAATGAACCTCATTGGTTCTCGCTGAAGCTCAAACGAGCTGCGTAACACGAGAATGAACCTCATTGATTCTTTCTGAAGCTCAAACGAGCTGCGTAACACGAGAATGAACCTCATTGGTTCTCGCTGAAGCACAAACGAGCTGCGTAACACGAGAATGAACCTCATTGGTTCTCGCTGAAGCTCAAACGAGCTGCGTAACACGAGAATGAACCTCATTGATTCTTTCTGAAGCTCAAACGAGCTGCGTAACACGAAAATGAACCTCATTGGTTCTCGCTAAAGCTCAAACGAGCTGCGTAACACGAGAATGAACCTCATTGATTCTTTCTGAAGCTCAAACGAGTTGCGTAACACGAGAATGAACCTCATTGGTTCTCGCTGAAGCACAAACGTGCTGCGTAACACGAGAATGAACCTCATTGGTTCTCGCTGAAGCTCAAACGAGCTGCGTAACACGAAAATGAACCTCATTGGTTCTCGCTGAAGCTCAAACGAGCTGCGTAACACGAGAATGAACCTCATTGATTCTTTCTGAAGCTCAAACGAGCTGCGTAACACGAGAATGAACCTCATTGATTCTTTCTGAAGCTCAAACGAGTTGCGTAACACGAGATTGAACCTCATTGGTTCTCGCTGAAGCACAAACGTGCTGCGTAACACGAGAATGAACCTCATTGGTTCTCGCTGAAGCTCAAACGAGCTGCGTAACACGAGAATGAACCTCATTGGTTCTCGCTGAAGCTCAAACGAGCTGCGTAACACGAGAATGAACCTCATTGGTTCTCGCTGAAGCTCAAACGAGCTGCGTAACACGAGAATGAACCTCATTGGTTCTCGCTGAAGCTCAAACGTGATGCGTAACACGAAAATGAACCTCATTGGTTCTCGCTGAAGCACAAACGTGATGCGTAACACGAGAATGAACCTCATTGGTTCTCGCTGAAGCTCAAACGTGCTGAATAACATGAGAATGAACCTCATTGGTTCTCGCTGAAGCTCAAACGTGCTGCGTAACACGAGAATGAACCTCATTGGTTCTTTCTGAAGCTCAAACGAGCTGCGTAACACGAGAATGAACCTAATTGGTTCTTTCTGAAGCTCAAACGTGCTGCGTAACACGAGAATGAACCTCATTGGTTCTCGCTGAAGCTCAAACGTGATGCGTAACACGAGAATGAACCTCATTGGTTCTCGCTGAAGCACAAATGTGATGCGTAACACGAGAATGAACCTCATTGGTTCTCGCTGAAGCTCAAACGTGCTGCGTAACACGAGAATGAACCTCATTGATTCTCGCTTAAGCTCAAACGTGATGCGTAACACGAGAATGAACCTCATTGGTTCTCGCTTAAGCTCAAACGTGATGCGTAACACGAGAATGAACCTCATTGGTTCTCGCTGAAGCTCAAACGTGATGCGTAACACGAGAATGAACCTCATTGGTTCTCGCTGAAGCTCAAACGAGCTGCGTAACACGAGAATGAACCTCATTGGTTCTCGCTGAAGCTCAAACGTGATGCGTAACACGAGAATGAACCTCATTGGTTCTCGCTGAAGCTCAAACGAGCTGCGTAACACGAGAATGAACCTCATTGGTTCTCGCTGAAGCTCAAACGTGATGCGTAACACGAGAATGAACCTCATTGGTTCTCGCTGAAGCACAAAGTGATGCGTAACACGAGAATGAACCTCATTGGTTCTCGCTGAAGCTCAAACGTGCTGCGTAACACGAGAATGAACCTCATTGATTCTCGCTTAAGCTCAAACGTGATGCGTAACACGAGAATGAACCTCATTGGTTCTCGCTTAAGCTCAAACGTGATGCGTAACACGAGAATGAACCTCATTGGTTCTCGCAGAAGCTCAAACGTGATGCGTAACACGAGAATGAACCTCATTGGTTCTCGCTTAAGCTCAAACGTGATGCGTAACACGAGAATGAACCTCATTGATTCTCTCTGAAGCTCAAACGTGCTGCGTAACACGAAAATGAACCTCATTGGTTCTCGCTGAAGCACAAACGTGATGCGTAACACGAGAATGAACCTCATTGGTTCTCGCTGAAGCTCAAACGAGCTGAATAACACGAGAATGAACCTCATTGGTTCTCGCTGAAGCTCAAACGAGCTGCGTAACACGAGAATGAACCTCATTGGTTCTCGCTGAAGCTCAAACATGATGCGTAACACAAGAATGAACCTCATTGGTTCTCGCTGAAGCTCAAACATGATGCGTAACACGAGAATGAACCTCATTGATTCTCTCTGAAGCTCAAACGTGATGCGTAACACAAGAATGAACCTCATTGGTTCTCGCTGAAGCTCAAACGTGATGCGTAACACGAGAATGAACCTCATTGGTTCTCGCTGAAGCTCAAACGAGCTGCGTAACACGAGAATGAACCTCATTGGTTCTCGCTGAAGCTCAAACGTGATGCGTAACACGAGAATGAACCTCATTGGTTCTCGCTGAAGCTCAAACGAGCTGCGTAACACGAGAATGAACCTCATTGGTTCTCGCTGAAGCTCAAACGTGATGCGTAACACGAGAATGAACCTCATTGGTTCTCGCTGAAGCTCAAACGAGCTGCGTAACACGAGAATGAACCTCATTGGTTCTCGCTGAAGCTCAAACGTGATGCGTAACACGAGAATGAACCTCATTGGTTCTCGCTGAAGCTCAAACGGGCTGCGTAACACGAGAATGAACCTCATTGGTTCTCTCTGAAGCTCAAACGTGATGCGTAACACGAGAATGAACCTCATTGGTTCTCGCTTAAGCTCAAACATGATGCGTAACACGAGAATGAACCTCATTGGTTCTCGCTGAAGCTCAAACGAGCTGCGTAACACGAGAATGAACCTCATTGGTTCTCGCTGAAGCTCAAACGTGATGCGTAACACGAGAATGAACCTCATTGGTTCTCGCTGAAGCTCAAACGTGATGCGTAACACGAGAATGAACCTCATTGGTTCTCGCTGAAGCTCAAACGTGATGCGTAACACGAGAATGAACCTCATTGGTTCTCGCTTAAGCTCAAACGTGATGCGTAACACGAGAATGAACCTCATTGGTTCTCGCTGAAGCTCAAACGAGCTGCGTAACACGAGAATGAACCTCATTGGTTCTCGCTAAAGCTCAAACGTGCTGCGTAACACGAAAATGAACCTCATTGGTTCTTGCTGAAGCACAAACGTGCTGCGTAACACGAGAATGAACCTCATTGGTTCTCGCTGAAGCTCAAACGAGTTGCGTAACACGAGAATGAACCTCATTGGTTCTCGCTGAAGCACAAACGAGTTGCGTAACACGAGAATGAACCTCATTGGTTCTCGCTGAAGCTCAAACGAGTTGCGTAACACGAAAATGAACCTCATTGGTTCTTGCTGAAGCACAAACGAGTTGCGTAACACGAGAATGAACCTCATTGGTTCTCGCTGAAGCTCAAACGAGTTGCGTAACACGAAAATGAACCTCATTGGTTCTTGCTGAAGCACAAACGAGTTGCGTAACACGAGAATGAACCTCATTGGTTCTCGCTGAAGCACAAACGAGTTGCGTAACACGAGAATGAACCTCATTGGTTCTCGCTGAAGCTCAAACGAGTTGCGTAACACGAAAATGAACCTCATTGGTTCTTGCTGAAGCACAAACGAGTTGCGTAACACGAGAATGAACCTCATTGGTTCTCGCTGAAGCACAAACGTGCTGCGTAACACGAGAATGAACCTCATTGGTTCTCGCTGAAGCTCAAACGAGCTGCGTAACACGAAAATGAACCTCATTGGTTCTCGCTGAAGCTCAAACGTGCTGCGTAACACGAGAATGAACCTCATTGGTTCTCGCTAAAGCTCAAACGTGATGCGTAACACGAGAATGAACCTCATTGGTTCTTGCTGAAGCTCAAACGTGCTGCGTAACACGAGAATGAATCTCATTGGTTCTTGCTGAAGCTCAAACGTGCTGCGTAACACGAGAATGAACCTCATTGGTTCTCGCTGAAGCTCAAACGTGATGCGTAACATGAGAATGAACCTCATTGGTTCTCGCTGAAGCTCAAACGTGATGCGTAACACGAGAATGAACCTCATTGGTTCTCGCTGAAGCTCAAACGTGATGCGTAACACGAGAATGAACCTCATTGGTTCTCGCTGAAGCTCAAACGTGATGCGTAACACGAGAATGAACCTCATTGGTTCTCGCTGAAGCTCAAACGAGCTGCGTAACACGAGAATGAACCTCATTGGTTCTCGCTAAAGCTCAAACGTGATGCGTAACATGAGAATGAACCTCATTGATTCTTTCTGAAGCTCAAACGAGTTGCGTAACACGAGAATGAACCTCATTGGTTCTCGCTGAAGCACAAACGTGCTGCGTAACACGAGAATGAACCTCATTGGTTCTCGCTGAAGCTCAAACGAGCTGCGTAACACGAAAATGAACCTCATTGGTTCTCGCTGAAGCTCAAACGAGCTGCGTAACACGAGAATGAACCTCATTGATTCTTTCTGAAGCTCAAACGAGCTGCGTAACACGAGAATTAACCTCATTGGTTCTCGCTGAAGCTCAAACGAGCTGCGTAACACGAGAATGAACCTCATTGGTTCTCGCTAAAGCTCAAACGTGCTGCGTAACACGAGAATGAACCTCATTGATTCTTCCTGAAGCTCAAACGAGTTGCGTAACACGAGAATGAACCTCATTGGTTCTCGCTGAAGCACAAACGTGCTGCGTAACACGAGAATGAACCTCATTGGTTCTCGCTGAAGCTCAAACGAGCTGCGTAACACGAAAATGAACCTCATTGGTTCTCGCTGAAGCTCAAACGAGCTGCGTAACACGAGAATGAACCTCATTGATTCTTTCTGAAGCTCAAACGAGCTGCGTAACACGAGAATGAACCTCATTGATTCTTTCTGAAGCTCAAACGAGTTGCGTAACACGAGAATGAACCTCATTGGTTCTCGCTGAAGCACAAACGTGCTGCGTAACACGAGAATGAACCTCATTGGTTCTCGCTGAAGCTCAAACGAGCTGCGTAACACGAGAATGAACCTCATTGGTTCTCGCTGAAGCTCAAACGAGCTGCGTAACACGAGAATGAACCTCATTGGTTCTCGCTGAAGCTCAAACGAGCTGCGTAACACGAGAATGAACCTCATTGGTTCTCGCTGAAGCTCAAACGTGATGCGTAACACGAGAATGAACCTCATTGGTTCTCGCTGAAGCTCAAACGTGATGCGTAACACGAAAATGAACCTCATTGGTTCTCGCTGAAGCACAAACGTGATGCGTAACACGAGAATGAACCTCATTGGTTCTCGCTGAAGCTCAAACGTGATGCGTAACACGAGAATGAACCTCATTGGTTCTCGCTGAAGCACAAACGTGATGCGTAACACGAGAATGGACCTCATTGGTTCTTGCTGAAGCACAAACGAGTTGCGTAACACGAGAATGAACCTCATTGGTTCTCGCTGAAGCACAAACGTGCTGCGTAACACGAGAATGAACCTCATTGGTTCTCGCTGAAGCTCAAACGAGCTGCGTAACACGAAAATGAACCTCATTGGTTCTCGCTGAAGCTCAAACGTGCTGCGTAACACGAGAATGAACCTCATTGGTTCTCGCTAAAGCTCAAACGTGATGCGTAACACGAGAATGAACCTCATTGGTTCTTGCTGAAGCTCAAACGTGCTGCGTAACACGAGAATGAATCTCATTGGTTCTTGCTGAAGCTCAAACGTGCTGCGTAACACGAGAATGAACCTCATTGGTTCTCGCTGAAGCTCAAACGTGATGCGTAACATGAGAATGAACCTCATTGGTTCTCGCTGAAGCTCAAACGTGATGCGTAACACGAGAATGAACCTCATTGGTTCTCGCTGAAGCTCAAACGTGATGCGTAACACGAGAATGAACCTCATTGGTTCTCGCTGAAGCTCAAACGTGATGCGTAACACGAGAATGAACCTCATTGGTTCTCGCTGAAGCTCAAACGAGCTGCGTAACACGAGAATGAACCTCATTGGTTCTCGCTAAAGCTCAAACGTGATGCGTAACATGAGAATGAACCTCATTGATTCTTTCTGAAGCTCAAACGAGTTGCGTAACACGAGAATGAACCTCATTGGTTCTCGCTGAAGCACAAACGTGCTGCGTAACACGAGAATGAACCTCATTGGTTCTCGCTGAAGCTCAAACGAGCTGCGTAACACGAAAATGAACCTCATTGGTTCTCGCTGAAGCTCAAACGAGCTGCGTAACACGAGAATGAACCTCATTGATTCTTTCTGAAGCTCAAACGAGCTGCGTAACACGAGAATTAACCTCATTGGTTCTCGCTGAAGCTCAAACGAGCTGCGTAACACGAGAATGAACCTCATTGGTTCTCGCTAAAGCTCAAACGTGCTGCGTAACACGAGAATGAACCTCATTGATTCTTCCTGAAGCTCAAACGAGTTGCGTAACACGAGAATGAACCTCATTGGTTCTCGCTGAAGCACAAACGTGCTGCGTAACACGAGAATGAACCTCATTGGTTCTCGCTGAAGCTCAAACGAGCTGCGTAACACGAAAATGAACCTCATTGGTTCTCGCTGAAGCTCAAACGAGCTGCGTAACATGAGAATGAACCTCATTGATTCTTTCTGAAGCTCAAACGAGCTGCGTAACACGAGAATGAACCTCATTGATTCTTTCTGAAGCTCAAACGAGCTGCGTAACACGAGAATGAACCTCATTGGTTCTCGCTGAAGCACAAACGTGCTGCGTAACACGAGAATGAACCTCATTGGTTCTCGCTGAAGCTCAAACGAGCTGCGTAACACGAGAATGAACCTCATTGGTTCTCGCTGAAGCTCAAACGAGCTGCGTAACACGAGAATGAACCTCATTGGTTCTCGCTGAAGCTCAAACGAGCTGCGTAACACGAGAATGAACCTCATTGGTTCTCGCTGAAGCTCAAACGTGATGCGTAACACGAGAATGAACCTCATTGGTTCTCGCTGAAGCTCAAACGTGATGCGTAACACGAAAATGAACCTCATTGGTTCTCGCTGAAGCACAAACGTGATGCGTAACACGAGAATGAACCTCATTGGTTCTCGCTGAAGCTCAAACGAGCTGAGTAACACGAGAATGAACCTCATTGGTTCTCGCTGAAGCTCAAACGTGCTGCGTAACACGAGAATGAACCTCATTGGTTCTTTCTGAAGCTCAAACGAGCTGCGTAACACGAGAATGAACCTCATTGGTTCTTTCTGAAGCTCAAACGTGCTGCGTAACACGAGAATGAACCTCATTGGTTCTCGCTGAAGCTCAAACGTGATGCGTAACACGAGAATGAACCTCATTGGTTCTCGCTGAAGCACAAACGTGATGCGTAACACGAGAATGGACCTCATTGGTTCTCGCTGAAGCTCAAACGTGATGCGTAACACGAGAATGGACCTCATTGGTTCTCGCTGAAGCTCAAACGTGATGCGTAACACGAGAATGAACCTCATTGGTTCTCGCAGAAGCTCAAACGTGATGCGTAACACGAGAATGAACCTCATTGGTTCTCGCAGAAGCTCAAACGTGATGCGTAACACGAGAATGGACCTCATTGGTTCTCGCTGAAGCTCAAACGAGCTGCGTAACACGAGAATGAACCTCATTGGTTCTCGCTGAAGCTCAAACGAGCTGCGTAACACGAGAATGAACCTCATTGGTTCTCGCTGAAGCTCAAACGAGCTGCGTAACACGAGAATGAACCTCATTGGTTCTCGCTGAAGCACAAACGTGATGCGTAACACGAGAATGAACCTCATTGGTTCTCGCTGAAGCACAAACGTGCTGCGTAACACGAGAATGAACCTCATTGGTTCTCGCTGAAGCTCAAACGAGCTGCGTAACACGAGAATGAACCTCATTGGTTCTCGCTGAAGCTCAAACGAGCTGCGTAACACGAGAATGAACCTCATTGGTTCTCGCTGAAGCTCAAACGAGCTGCGTAACACGAGAATGAACCTCATTGGTTCTCGCTGAAGCTCAAACGTGATGCGTAACACGAAAATGAACCTCATTGGTTCTCGCTGAAGCACAAACGTGATGCGTAACACGAGAATGAACCTCATTGGTTCTCGCTGAAGCTCAAACGAGCTGAGTAACACGAGAATGAACCTCATTGGTTCTCGCTGAAGCTCAAACGTGCTGCGTAACACGAGAATGAACCTCATTGGTTCTTTCTGAAGCTCAAACGTGCTGCGTAACACGAGAATGAACCTCATTGGTTCTTTCTGAAGCTCAAACGAGCTGCGTAACACGAGAATGAACCTCATTGGTTCTTTCTGAAGCTCAAACGTGCTGCGTAACACGAGAATGAACCTCATTGGTTCTCGCTGAAGCTCAAACGTGATGCGTAACACGAGAATGAACCTCATTGGTTCTCGCTGAAGCACAAACGTGATGCGTAACACGAGAATGGACCTCATTTGTTCTCGCTGAAGCTCAAACGTGATGCGTAACACGAGAATGGACCTCATTGGTTCTCGCTGAAGCTCAAACGTGATGCGTAACACGAGAATGAACCTCATTGGTTCTCGCAGAAGCTCAAACGTGATGCGTAACACGAGAATGAACCTCATTGGTTCTCGCTGAAGCTCAAACGTGATGCGTAACACGAGAATGAACCTCATTGGTTCTCGCTGAAGCTCAAACGAGCTGCGTAACACGAGAATGAACCTCATTGGTTCTCGCTGAAGCTGAAACGAGCTGCCTAACACGAGAATGAACCTCATTGGTTCTCGCTGAAGCTCAAACGAGCTGCGTAACACGAGAATGAACCTCATTGGTTCTCGCTGAAGCACAAACGTGATGCGTAACACGAGAATGAACCTCATTGGTTCTCGCTGAAGCTCAAACGAGCTGCGTAACACGAGAATGAACCTCATTGGTTCTCGCTGAAGCTCAAACGAGCTGCCTAACACGAGAATGAACCTCATTGGTTCTCGCTGAAGCTCAAACGAGCTGCGTAACACGAGAATGAACCTCATTGGTTCTCGCTGAAGCACAAACGTGATGCGTAACACGAGAATGAACCTCATTGGTTCTCGCTGAAGCACAAACGTGATGCGTAACACGAGAATGAACCTCATTGGTTCTCGCTGAAGCTCAAACGAGATGCGTAACACGAGAATGAACCTCATTGGTTCTCGCTGAAGCACAAACGTGATGCGTAACACGAGAATGAACCTCATTGGTTCTCGCTGAAGCACAAACGTGATGCGTAACACGAGAATGAACCACATTGGTTCTTGCTGAAGCACAAACGTGATGCGTAACACGAGAATGAACCTCATTGGTTCTCGCTGAAGCTCAAACGAGCTGCGTAACACGAGAATGAACCTCATTGGTTCTCGCTGAAGCACAAACGTGATGCGTAACACGAGAATGAACCTCATTGGTTCTCGCTGAAGCACAAACGTGCTGCGTAACACGAGAATGAACCTCATTGGTTCTCGCTGAAGCTCAAACGAGCTGCGTAACACGAGAATGAACCTCATTGGTTCTCGCTGAAGCTCAAACGAGCTGCGTAACACGAGAATGAACCTCATTGGTTCTCGCTGAAGCTCAAACGTGCTGCGTAACACGAGAATGAACCTCATTGGTTCTCGCTGAAGCTCAAACGTGATGCGTAACACGAAAATGAACCTCATTGGTTCTCGCTGAAGCACAAACGTGATGCGTAACACGAGAATGAACCTCATTGGTTCTCGCTGAAGCTCAAACGAGCTGAATAACACGAGAATGAACCTCATTGGTTCTCGCTGAAGCTCAAACGTGCTGCGTAACACGAGAATGAACCTCATTGGTTCTCTCTGAAGCTCAAACGAGCTGCGTAACACGAGAATGAACCTCATTGTTTCTTTCTGAAGCTCAAACGTGCTGGGTAACACGAGAATGAACCTCATTGGTTCTCGCTGAAGCTCAAACGTGATGCGTAACACGAGAATGAACCTCATTGGTTCTCGCCAGAGCCGGATTAACGCAAAGGCAAACTAGGCACGTGCCTAGGGCCCGATTGGCGGGATGGGGCCCAGACAGAGGGACAAAAAAAAAAAAAGTACAAATGTCCTATCTACAATTTATTTCAATATTTATTAATTCACTAAAAATAGTGACGATGTTTATCTTAACCATAGACTGTTACATTACTGCAGTTAAACCAATTAATGTGTGCCAGCTTCTGAAAGTAACGAACGCATCCATCAGATGCTGCGAGGCTAAAGCCTAATAAGCACACAAAGAAGCACAGCTCATAATGCAGGTGTGTGAGTTGTCGTCATCTATTTTGGAGTGATTGCAATGTATTCTAAATATAAACTTGTACTGTAGATCAGCGTCATTTCTGGAAAAACATTCACCGCTTTACTACGAGTTTAAAAGAGCGCGAGCGTCATTAACGTGCCCAGACGCGACGCTTTGAATTTGCGCGTACAATGAATAACATCGCGTCGGGAGCTGACTAGTAAAAAAGCTACAAAATTAAAAGACAAGACGTCTGTATTCTAAGTTAAAAAGCCAACACACTACAACATTTTTAAATGTTTCAAATAGTCTAAAGGATCTCATATCTATGGGTCTATCTTCTAAATTCTGCTGATGATTAGATTCCTGACATTACGCCAATAATATCACTTTATATATTTTTTTCTGCTCAGTAGCGATCGTGTCTTTCTCTTCCACTTGATTTGTGTATAGCATATTTAAGGTAGCAATGCAATATAAAAGCTCTTATGCTCATCTACTGAAGTGGGATTCTGGAACTGTGAATAAATTGAATAAAACAGCAAAATAACAACAACAACAATAACATCTTCATTAAACAAAAAAGAGATTACCGTAGATAAAGTTTGATTAATATGTACAGTACCGGTAAAAGTCTGGACCCATTACTATTTTTAATGTTTTTGAAAGAAGTTTATTATTATGCTCTACAAGCCTGCATTTATTTGATCAAAAATACAGAAAAAAAAACCAGGAATATTCAGCAAGGATGTGTTAAATATATAAAAAGTGATAGTGAAGACTTTTTTAAAACAACTCTTTAATAATCAAAAATCCTGAAAAAAAGTATCACAGGTTATAAAATAAATATTAAGCACCATTTCTAACATTTGATAATAAATCAGAATGATCACGTGGCACTAAATTCAGCTTTGCATCACAGAAATATAAAGTATAGTAAAATAGAAAACCATTATTTTAAATTTTAATAATATTTCACTATAATATTTTTCTGTATTTTTGATCAAATAAATCCAGGCTTGATGAGCATAAGAGACTTCTTTCAAAAACATTAAAAATAGTAATGTGTCCAAACTTATGTACTGTGTAAGTAAAAATATACTGCTTTTAAAATTAAATGTTGTATAAATAAAAAGGTTAGGAATCATATTTGTTTCAAGTGTTTTTTTTTATTGGGGGTGGGGGGCCTCCAACATGAATTTTGCCTAGGGCCTCCTAATGTCTAGAACCGGCTCTGGTTCTCGCTGAAGCACAAACGTGATGCGTAACACGAGAATGGACCTCATTGGTTCTCGCTGAAGCTCAAACGTGATGCGTAACACGAGAATGGACCTCATTGGTTCTCGCTGAAGCTCAAACGTGATGCGTAACACGAGAATGAACCTCATTGGTTCTCGCAGAAGCTCAAACGTGATGCGTAACACGAGAATGAACCTCATTGGTTCTCGCAGAAGCTCAAACGTGATGCGTAACACGAGAATGAACCTCATTGGTTCTCGCTGAAGCTCAAACGAGCTGCGTAACACGAGAATGAACCTCATTGGTTCTCGCTGAAGCTCAAACGAGCTGCGTAACACGAGAATGAACCTCATTGGTTCTCGCTGAAGCTCAAACGAGCTGCGTAACACGAGAATGAACCTCATTGGTTCTCGCTGAAGCACAAACGTGATGCGTAACACGAGAATGAACCTCATTGGTTCTCGCTGAAGCACAAACGTGCTGCGTAACACGAGAATGAACCTCATTGGTTCTCGCTGAAGCACAAACGTGATGCGTAACACGAGAATGAACCTCATTGGTTCTCGCTGAAGCACAAACGTGATGCGTAACACGAGAATGAACCACATTGGTTCTCGCTGAAGCTCAAACGTGATGCGTAACACGAGAATGAACCTCATTGGTTCTCGCTGAAGCTTAAACGTGATGCGTAACACGAGAATGAACCTCATTGGTTCTCGCTGAAGCTCAAACGAGCTGCGTAACACGAGAATGAACCTCATTGGTTCTCGCTGAAGCACAAACGTGATGCGTAACACGAGAATGAACCTCATTGGTTCTCGCTGAAGCACAAACGTGATGCGTAACACGAGAATGAACCTCATTGGTTCTCGCTAAAGCTCAAACGTGATGCGTAACACGAGAATGAACCTCATTGGTTCTCGCTAAAGCTCAAACGTGATGCGTAACACGAGAATGAACCTCATTGGTTCTCGCTGAAGCTCAAACGTGCTGCGTAACACGAGAATGAACCTCATTGGTTCTCGCTGAAGCTCAAACGTGATGCGTAACACGAGAATGAACCTCATTGGTTCTCGCTGAAGCACAAACGTGATGCGTAACACGAGAATGAACCTCATTGGTTCTCGCTGAAGCACAAACGTGATGCGTAACACGAGAATGAACCTCATTGGTTCTCGCTGAAGCTCAAACGAGCTGCGTAACACGAGAATGAACCTCATTGGTTCTCGCTGAAGCACAAACGTGATGCGTAACACGAGAATGAACCTCATTGGTTCTCGCTGAAGCACAAACGTGATGCGTAACACGAGAATGAACCTCATTGGTTCTCGCTGAAGCTCAAACGAGCTGCGTAACACGAGAATGAACCTCATTGGTTCTCGCTGAAGCACAAACGTGATGCGTAACACGAGAATGAACCTCATTGGTTCTCGCTGAAGCTCAAACGTGATGCGTAACACGAGAATGAACCTCATTGGTTCTCGCTGAAGCTCAAACGTGATGCGTAACACGAGAATGAACCTCATTGGTTCTCGCTGAAGCTCAAGCGTGCTGCGTAACACGAGAATGAACCTCATTGGTTCTCGCTGAAGCTCAAACGTGATGCGTAACACGAGAATGAACCTCATTGGTTCTCGCTGAAGCACAAACGTGATGCGTAACACGAGAATGAACCTCATTGGTTCTCGCTGAAGCACAAACGTGATGCGTAACACGAGAATGAACCTCATTGGTTCTCGCTGAAGCTCAAACGAGCTGCGTAACACGAGAATGAACCTCATTGGTTCTCGCTGAAGCACAAACGTGATGCGTAACACGAGAATGAACCTCATTGGTTCTCGCTGAAGCACAAACGTGATGCGTAACACGAGAATGAACCTCATTGGTTCTCGCTGAAGCACAAACGTGATGCGTAACACGAGAATGAACCTCATTGGTTATCGCTGAAGCTCAAACGAGCTGCGTAACACGAGAATGAACCTCATTGGTTCTCGCTGAAGCACAAACGTGATGCGTAACACGAGAATGAACCTCATTGGTTCTCGCTGAAGCACAAACGTGATGCGTAACACGAGAATGAACCTCATTGGTTCTCGCTGAAGCACAAACGTGATGCGTAACACGAGAATGAACCTCATTGGTTCTTGAGAAGCTCAAACGTGATGCGCAACACGAGAATGAACCTCATTGGTTCTTGAGAAGCACAAACGTGATGCGTAACACGAGAATGAACCTCATTGGTTCTCGCTGAAGCTCAAACGTGCTGCGTAACACGAGAATGAACCTCATTGGTTCTCGCTGAAGCACAAACGTGATGCGTAACACGAGAATGAACCTCATTGGTTCTTGAGAAGCTCAAACGTGATGCGCAACACGAGAATGAACCTCATTGGTTCTTGAGAAGCACAAACGTGATGCGTAACACGAGAATGAACCTCATTGGTTCTCGCTGAAGCTCAAACGTGCTGCGTAACACGAGAATGAACCTCATTGGTTCTCGCTAAAGCTCAAACGAGCTGCGTAACACGAGAATGAACCTCATTGGTTCTCGCTGAAGCTCAAACGTGCTGCGTAACACGAGAATGAACCTCATTGGTTCTCGCTGAAGCTCAAACGTGCTGCGTAACTCGAGAATGAACCTCATTGGTTCTCGCAGAAGCTCAAACGTGATGCGTAACACGAGAATGAACCTCATTGGTTCTTGCTGAAGCTCAAACGTTCTGCGTAACATGAGAATGAACCTCATTGGTTCTTGCTGAAGCTCAAACGAGCTGCGTAACACGAGAATGAATCTCATTGGTTCTCGCTGAAGCTCAAACGTGATGCGTAACATGAGAATGAACCTCATTGGTTCTCGCTGAAGCTCAAACGTGATGCGTAACACGAGAATGAACCTCATTGGTTCTCGCTGAAGCACAAACGTGATGCGTAACACGAGAATGAACCTCATTGGTTCTCGCAGAAGCTCAAACGTGATGCGTAACACGAGAATGAACCTCATTGGTTCTCGCTGAAGCACAAACGTGATGCGTAACACGAGAATGAACCTCATTGGTTCTCGCTGAAGCTCAAATGTGATGCGTAACACGAGAATGAACCTCATTGGTTCTCGCTGAAGCTCAAACGAGCTGCGTAACACGAGAATGAACCTCATTGGTTCTCGCTGAAGCACAAACGTGATGCGTAACACGAGAATAAACCTCATTGGTTCTCGCTGAAGCTCAAACGAGCTGCGTAACACGAGAATGAACCTCATTGGTTCTCGCTGAAGCACAAACGTGATGCGTAACACGAGAATGAACCTCATTGGTTCTCGCTGAAGCTCAAACGAGCTGCGTAACACGAGAATGAACCTCATTGGTTCTCGCTGAAGCTCAAATGAGCTGCGTAACACGAGAATGAACCTCATTGGTTCTCGCTGAAGCACAAACGTGATGCGTAACACGAAAATGAACCTCATTGGTTCTCGCTGAAGCTCAAACGTGATGCGTAACACAAGAATGAACCTCATTGGTTCTCGCTGAAGCTCAAACGTGATGCGTAACACGAGAATGAACCTCATTTGCATATTCTTTGACACAATTCAGCATAACATATGGTTATAAAAATAAAATAACGTTATGGGAAGGTTCTTTTTAGGTTGCAAAGATTTGGCGATTGAAGATTAGTTTTAGGGGATAGATTTATAGACTACAGGGGGACTTTAATAAACTGTATCCGCAAAATATACTTTGTTTATGAAAAATGACACAATTCAGCAAAACATATGGTTATAAAAATACAAACTGCAGGAAACGTTCTGGGAAGGTTCTTTTTAGGTTGCAAAAAAATGACCTAGAGAACGTTCCTAGAACGTGTACCAAAAAAACTCAAACAAATGGGAACGTTCTGTGTTTGCTGGGACGTCACATAAAAACTATGAATAAGTCGCTCTATAGAAGACAAAAGTGTGGTTATTAAAGGGATACTTCACCCAAAAATGAAAATTAGCCCATTATTTACTCACCCTCAAGTCATCCTAGGTGTATATGACATTCATAGATGCACTTTTATCATGGATAGATACACTTTTATGATGGATAGATGCACTTTTATGATGGATAGATGCACTTTTATGATGGATAGATGCACTTTTATGATGGATAGATGCACTTTTATCATAGATAGATGCACTTTTATGATGGACAGATGCACTTTTATGATGGACAGATGCACTTTTATTATAGATAGATGCACTTTTATGATGGATAGATGCACTTTTATGATGGATAGATGCACTTTTATGATGGACAGATGCACTTTTGATGGACAGATGCACTTTTATTATAGATAGATGCACTTTTATGATGGACAGATGCACTTTTATGATGGACAGATGCACTTTTATTATAGATAGATGCACTTTTATGATGGATAGATGCACTTATGATGGATAGATGCACTTTTATGATGGACAGATGCACTTTTATTATAGATAGATGCACTTTTATGATGGACGGATGCACTTTTATGATGGACAGATGCACTTTTATTATAGATAGATGCACTTTTATGATGGATAGATGCACTTATGATGGATAGATGCACTTTTATTATAGATTGATGCACTTTTATGATGGACAGATGCACTTTTATGATGGACAGATGCACTTTTATTATAGATAGATGCACTTTTATGATGGACAGATGCACTTATGATGGACAGATGCACTTTTATTATAGATAGATGCACTTTTATGATGGATAGATGCACTTTTATGATGGACAGATGCACTTTTATGTTATGTTACTTCAAAACATAAACAGCCACTCACTGCCATTATAAAGCCTGGAAGAGCCCGACATTTTTTAATATAATTGTTTGATTGTATTCGTCTGAAAGACACCTAGGATGACTTGAGGGTGAGTAAATCATGGGGTGTGTTTCATTTTTATGGGTGAACTCTCCCTGTAAGCTCAGCTCAGTGACGGTGTGGATGTTGCAGGTCTCCGACTGGGTGGTGAATCACCTGCGGGTGCAGCTGGAGGAGCGAGGCGAGCGCTTTCTTCCGATCTGCCTGGAGGAACGGGACTGGCTCCCCGGCTCTCCGGTTTTGGACAGTCTGACCCAGAGCATCCAGCACAGCCGCAAAACCGTGTTCGTGCTGACCGAGGGTTACGTGACCAGCGGATCCTTCAAGCTGGCCGTGTTCCTGGCCCACCAGCGCCTCCTGGAGGAGAACGAGGACGTGATCGTGTTGCTGCTCCTGGAGCCCGTTCTTCAACACTCGCATTTCTTGCGTCTGCGCAGACGGTTGTGTTCCCGAAGCATCCTCGAGTGGCCCCGCTCCTCGTCCGCCGAGGCCTGGTTCTGGCAATCCCTGCGCAACGCCGTACGGGTCGACAACCAGGCCATGTACAGCGACCTCTACAGCCGATACTTCACCACCAAGTGATCCTTGTTGAGGCACTGTGCCCGGTTGCATAAAGCACCTTAAGTTGTTCTCTTAAGTATGAGACTAAACCATCAAAATATGAGGAAAATATGGTAACACTTTACAATAAGGACATGAAATTTCAAGCATGACTAGAAGATTAATTCTTCACTTGGTCACTTGGTCAGTCTTATTGAGTTTTGTACTTTTTTTTTTTAAGGCAGAAACTCTATGATCAGTGAGTCAAACGAGATTTAACTCAATTTTTTAAGTCAGTTTAATGTAATTTAAGTTGAAATGACTTGTAGAAACAAGCTGATTCAACTTTTAAGGCAGCAACTGAACTGAAATTTTAAAGTTGTAAATAGGTGGAAGTTTTTACACTGTAAAATGTAAATTCAAAATATTAAAACAAAATCTCTTTCTCTTTTCTTCAAAGATATGCAAACAAATGAACATTTCACAAGGAGCATTTCTAGTTTTCATAACAAAATGACAAAAATGACATCTAGTGTATATATCTATACCCGCCCGAGCCCTCAGATCATTTGGACGCGGCTGTGTTCAAGAGGTAACAACGATATAAATACTGTTCGTTTTCTCACACAAACCGCTCGTTTCGTGTCTTAGGCCAACAATGTGTACTTACGATGGGGAATTGTTTTTTTTTTTTTTTGTTAACAACTGTTTATTAAGTTTTCTTTTTTAAAGTCAAGAAAAACAAAAATACAACGCAAAAATCTAGAACCCATCCCATCCCACCCCTGGTAGACTTCAAGAAAATACAAATCAAAGTACAAACATAGAATGTAGACCCAAAGAAAAAAAAAAAAAAGAAAAAAAAAAAAGAAAGAAAGAAATTACATAGATGTTAAAAAAGTTGACACAATATCAAAAGCAGCATGCCATAAATTCACAGTCTTAACATTGGATCCATGCATACGAGAGGTTGAGAGTTCCGTTGATATAATGTCCAGCCAAGATACCGTCCATGTTCTTCTGTCCATTGTGTGAGGAGGATTCCAGCGATTAACTCGATGGG
Organism: Scardinius erythrophthalmus; assembly: GCF_964197995.2. Lineage (NCBI taxonomy): Eukaryota > Metazoa > Chordata > Actinopteri > Cypriniformes > Leuciscidae > Scardinius > Scardinius erythrophthalmus. The sequence goes on from NC_138226.1 coordinate 906,545, forward strand.
GAATTGTTTTAATTTGGACTCTGTGCATGCTCTTTGAGGGGGTGACCATAGACCTGCATTATATGACTGTCAGACAAGAACGGTTTGACCTCAAAATATAAAAATTGAAACTACTGCGGAAACAAAGACACCTACATCTTGGATGCCCTTGAGGTAAGCTAAAACATACCAAAATTTAATTTCAAAGTGAACTATCCCTTTAAATTCAATATTTGCTAATACATTATTAAAATCAAAGAATTATCAGTGAATATTATTTAATTATCCTGCACTGTAAAAAAAAAAGTTTTTATTGTTGGTTTAAAAAAAAAAAATAATAATATTCAGTAACCTGGTTCCCTTGAAATGTTAAGTTCATTGAAATTAAAAAATTGAGTTAATACAAAGATTGGTTTAATCAACAGAAACTCAAATGTTATGATATCTGAACCACATAAACTATCTTAAGTTGATTTGACAAAAGAAAAAAAAATTGACAAATCATGCAAAAATATATTTTACAGTGTGAGGTGACATGAAACTAAAAACAGTTGTATTTTTATTAACTAATGTTAACAATGATAACTATAACTATAGTTTAACTATCATTAACTAATGGGACTTCACTGTAAATGCTGTAGAACTAAATGAATCCTTCACTTGGTCACTAATGTTTTAATTAGTTTGTTGCCATTTATTTCACCTGTGTTTATTTTTTATCTAAGGCAGAAACTCACTTGTACAATCTTGTAAAATGTAAATTTACACTATTAAAGTTATTTGCAACACCAGTCCAAACTTCATAGTTTCTCTTTGCACACATTCTGCATATATTTCACAATGGAGCATTTTTTTTTTTTTTTTTATCACAAAACTATGCAGTAAAATGCAAAATTGTTGACTAGAGGATTAAATCTACATGGTCACTAATGTTGTATTTTTTACTTTTTCATTATAATTAAGATTATTTTTTAAATCTAAGACAGAAACTCACTTTTTGTGAAACTCTTATGCTTCTCTTTGCACGCACACGAGAGATATCGTGCAAAGGAACACTCACGAGGAGCTTTTTCCTATTTTTATCATGAAATGATGAGGAGAGTCAGCAGATTTAGCAAGGAACTGCTGTGGTGTGCTAGCAGCTAACAGGAAATGATCTCACACACTTCCTGTTACACTCTAGACTGAAATATGCTTTCTGTTATACATGTTTGGTGTGATCTACTTAGCGCAGAATAATGTTCATTTATTTATTTGTTTGTTTATTTTGAGCATTAGCGTTTAGCATTATTAAGCGTTTGCCTAGCTGACGAAAGGCAGGAGGTTTGCAGTTTATTTCCATAAAAGAATCAATGAAAACATTGAGAAAAAAAACAATGTTCTTCAGTATTTTTGTCTTGTTTTCCAGTACAAACATCTTCAGTTCTGATCTTGTTGTACTGAGTCAATATCCAAAAATATAGCCTACAAAAAACACTCTTTCAGTTTATTTATTTGTTATGAAAACGTTTTAAGCCAGCCTACTTTAAAACACACAATAAAACGTTTTTCCCATGTGAAAATATCTATAGCTGGGTCCCAATTCGCATACTGTCCGTCCTAAAAAGTAGGAATTAGATTTAGTGTGTCCCAAATCATAGTATGTTGAAATGAGTATTCCAAAAATACCCGGATGGTGTAACCTAACCCGGAAATGCACCGATTAGAACTACAAACACGAATACAACGTGTTAAAAGAACTACAAACATGGCGGATGTGCGAGACCGACGGTTAAGCAGAGGTAAACGGGATTTGAGTGATTGATTAATTATCAGTATCTTATCTCACAAAAAAAAAATACATTTATTTAATGTTATCCACGTTATATTTCATCTGCAACAACAGCATTGTGAACTTTTGTTAAGATATGTTTGGTGATCTTTATTATGCACACACAATGAGGAGTTCATGACTGGCAGATCAACGTGCTACTACATGTCTCTCCAAAACGGTTGGAAATTAAATGACATTGAATGTGGAGGATTTTAATTGTGACAAGATGATTGACAGGGCAGTTTAAACGGTGATGGGAAGCACGTGACTAAGCGACCCAAATCTTACCTACTCTTCTGCTACACACTCAAAAGTATGTACTACTTATTCTTCACAAAAACAGTACATACTTACTAGGGCATAGTCCAAGAAGGCGAATGTGATTGTAGTGTCCACTAGATGTCGCTGTCGCACAACTAGAGGGCGTCGTTCACTTCAAAGTCAGCATATGGCGCTAATACGACTTCCTTGTACGTTTTCTAACTGCTAAATTCTCAAATACCTGCATATTTCCATTCTCTCTTGGGCTAAAATGCGTATTTCTCTCATAGCCTATAGTTGGCTGGTTTATAGAGTCCCGCAGACTCCACAGAGTAGTGATTCATCTAACGGTCCGGCGGTGACGTCACTCGCCTGATTTGCATATCTCCGGTTATAAATGCCGTGATTCTGCGCTTTTCCCCACACTGCTGCATCTGCTGCTGGAGAATAACCACTTCAACTACCGACACACACTCTGGTAAGCGCTAGAAAATCTCTCTTTTGCCTTTTAAATACTCTTATATAGCAAAATATCATGCGTTTTTTTGTTTATAATCTCTTAATTATACTCTAGATTAGCGTTTTCAGACGCTACTTTCTCTCACGCGCACAATTGGCGAATGTAACGTTATTTGTGGCGTAAATGCATCCGCTATACAGGAAATGTGACTGTTAATCGCTATATTATGTGATTTTTTTGCGATATATGTATCAGAGACAATAGATGCATGCATTTTCTTTGTTCAGGAATGACTAAGCGTGATCGATTTTTACATTCCACGCCTCGAAATACAGCATAAATGTTCGGATAAATATGCTCAGATAAGTGCAAAAGCAGAAAGAATGTGTTTACTGATGGAAACACTGATAAGAAGTGAAATATGAGAGAATGAGCAGGAAAGGGCGGTGGTTTCTCAAGACTGTGATGCAACAGCAGCGTTTCCTTTTACCACAGTTACTGCGTTACTGGCTGCACTTTTGCTCTTTATTGCATTTTTAAAGCATATTTAGATTATTTAGTTATGCATTTGAACGGAAACTCTAACCAAATACCAAATGTTGGGGAAAATTTTGGAAAAGCCCATATTGTTCGGTCACTTATATGAATATTAATGGAGATCGTCATGTATGTGTGTGTGTGTGTGTGTGTGTGTGTGTGTTCCTTTCTCAACATTAATAGCAAGCCATTTCATTTCAGACCCACTGCAAACATGTCTGACAAGCCAAATCTCGAGGAAGTGACCAGCTTTGACAAAACCAAGCTGAAGAAAACAGAAACTCAGGAGAAAAATCCTTTGCCGTCAAAAGAAAGTAAGAATCCGCACACTTTCCTTTGAGGAACGAACATGAAATTATGATTTTGAAGCCCAATAACACTTTTTTTTGCTCTTGTTTTCCAGCCATCGAACAGGAGAAGCAGGCGGGCTCATCATGAAACTCGTTCTCCACACTTCTATGCACTGTACATTCCACATTGCCTTCTTTTTCACGTCTTTTCGCTGTTTAACTTTTAACGGAAAAATATGACCTAAGTCGCATTGTGATTGGACAACCAAAAAAAAAAAAAAAAAAATGCAGACGACCGTACAAGCCCTTTGTTTCTGTGCCCACGTACTCCTCTTTTTGTAAACCGCACCACTGATATTCTGATGAAGATTGTTGATACGGATGAGGATGATGAGGAGGTGGGGCTGGGGGCGGGGCCAAGGATTTGAGTGACACATAACAGAGACTCGCTCTTGTAACATCTCTGCTCAAATGCTTTAAAGTCATGCAGTGTTTTTTTTGTATGTTGACGTCTTGGAATGCACAATTTTTGTTTTGTAATGCAAATAAAAGTCTGTAATATTCAGATGGACATCTTTTTAAATGTTTGTTCTGTGCTTGTCGCTTTGTGTCGTTTACAAAGAGTAGCGTACATCCTACACTTCTTTTTTCATCAATTTAACTTCATTCTCTATTTAAAGGATTTTGAGAATAGATAGAAAAATATAAAGTATTCTTTTTAAAAAAAAAAAAATTCTAGCCTATTATAAATTTTAGAGCTTAGCAAGAGCCAGTAAATAAAACATTTTTACAGTAAAATTTCAGTATTTTATAGTTTTTATTCCAGGCCTAGAAATGTACAGAAGTGTACAAAAGTGTCGTTCAGAGGCTATATTTGTTTTTAATGACCCCACAAGATCGATTAAATCATCAAAATATGTTCAATATGAGGAAAGAACAATCACTAAACTTGGTTAAGTCCAACAAAAGTCAAACTACTAAAGCAAACATTAACTATGTTATTAATAATCAGTTATTTACAGTTAAAACACATAATCAGTTATTCATATTTGGTTGGTTTTCTTGTTTTTGCATGTGTTCATAATTCCTTTGTATGTTTCATTGTGTTCTTATCACAGATAAAACAATCGACTCCAAGCACAACTATGCAATACAAAATCTTTAATAATATTTGAATAGAGGGTGAATTTTACGAGGCCGTGCGTCACTTCTATACTGTACATGTCATTTTCAGGCACAGATCTACATGTAAAATTCAT
>NC_138226.1:916143-931143 GCF_964197995.2 Scardinius erythrophthalmus
CGGAGACGGTTTAAAAACTTGCATTTTGGGGCTGTTTACACGACACTGTTTTCAAATAAAAACGTAAAACTTTTTATGCGTTTTGACCGTTCGTTTACAGGTTTCAAAGTTTTTGAAAACGGTCTCAACAAAACAACAAAATCGCGAATCTCTGAAGACGATGACGTCATGCTCATGCGTATTGCGTGTTCAGTCTATAGTGTTTCATCGCCATCTACTGGTCTGGCAACAGAATACATCTGTGTGAATTGCGATCGTTTTGATAATGGTGTCGTCTGTACACGGAAAACTCAAAGGAAAAACTTCTCCGGTTTAGATGCAAACTAAACGTTGTTGTGCAAACGTACCCTTTGAAAACTGTTTTCAAAACTTAGCATTTTCAGGCACCCAAAACACCGTTCTCGTGTAAACGAACGGCCAAAACGCATAAAAAGTTTTACATTTTTAGCTGAAAATGGTGTCGTGTAAACAGCCCCTGACCTACACAAGTACTTAAATGCAGAATGCTCAGTAAATGATTTGCAAGATTAATACTTAATGTAAATGAATGTGCTTAATGTAATCATCTGTTTTCCCTTTGAATTAATTAAGTTTATTTTTATGACCCAGATATTTGTTCTTGTTTTAAGCACAAACTCACTAAAGATGAAGATGCTTGTCTTATAGGCTGTTTAAAGTCAGAGTTTATAATGTTGTAATTCATCTGCAGCTGGTTGTTTAAGTTTATGGATCAGAGCTCTTTATTGAAGAATTTTCTGAAATCTCTCTGAAGGAAATGAATTAGAAGCAGGACTGATGAAATGTGGACAGTCAATGTTGCGCTCTAATAACTCGACTCGACGTCGGCCATCCGAAAGTAACATGCAAGTTTCCATTTGATGATCTACAAATGTCTGTTTTTCTTGTCTCTGGTGTTGCTGATTACATCTGGTTAAATAGAGAAACAGTCAAGTTTGGTTTCACATTGATAGTTTTGCATTTTTCAGATAACATTAAGCTGTGGTGAGGTTTGTTAGTTAATCAGTTATCTAACAGTAAGTTATATATCTGTATTATTTACATAAAACACTTTAGGAACAGTGTTTTACAGTCATTTAAACAGAGACAAACATCCGAATCAAAACTATTTTCATTCATTTTTCTTGTGCTTAAAATGACTTGCTCAGGGAAATTGATTAAATATTAATAAATAAAAATCAATAATGAATATTCCAGAGACTGTGCCAGACAAATTGGGTTTAATGTCATCATAAAATAATCACAGCCTCTTTAATTCCAGAGAATCAGTGGATAGGATCACTGTTATACACTTTATTTCAATATAGACATTCTACTAACCATAAGTAACTTTGCAACTGCATGTCAACTAACTAGAGGAGAGTATTAGTACTGTTAGATTAGGGTTAGTAGAATAAGTTGACATGTAGTCAGTAGAATATCTGTTGGGAGCAACAAAATGAAGTGTTATCAGATATTAAGCAGTCAGTCTACTAATACTCGAATGACTGATAGTTGGCATGTAGTTGTAAAGTTACTTGTAGTCAGTAGAATATCTGTTGGGAGAATCAAAATAAAGTGTTATCAGATATTAAGCAGTCAGTCTACTAATACTCGAATGACTGATAGTTGACATGTAGTTACAAAGTTACTTGTAGTCAGTAGAATATCTGTTGGGAGAATCAAAATAAAGTGTTATCAGATATTAAGCAGTCAGTCTACTAATACTCTAATGACTGATAGTTGACATGTAGTTACAAAGTTACTTGTAGTCAGTAGAATATCTGTTGGGAGAATCAAAATAAAGTGTTATCAGATATTAAGCAGTCAGTCTACTAATAATCTAATGACTGATAGTTGACATGTAGTTACAAAGTTACTTGTAGTCAGTAGAATATCTGTTGGGAGAATCAAAATAAAGTGTTATCAGATATTAAGCAGTCAGTCTACTAATACTCTAATGACTGATAGTTGACATGTAGTTACAAAGTTACTTGTAGTCAGTAGAATATCTGTTGGGAGCAACAAAATAAAGTGTTATCAGATATTAAGCAGTAAGTCTACTAATACTCGAATGACTGATAGTTGGCATGTAGTTGTAAAGTTACTTGTAGTCAGTAGAATATCTGTTGGGAGCAACAAAATAAAGTGTTATCAGATATTAAGCAGTCAGTCTACTAATACTCTAATGACTCATAGTTGACATGTAGTTACAAAGTTACTTGTAGTCAGTAGAATATCTGTTGGGAGCAACAAAATAAAGTGTTATCAGATATTAAGCAGTCAGTCTACTAATACTCTAATGACTGATAGTTGGCATGTAGTTACAAAGTTACTTGTAGTCAGTAGAATATCTGTTGGGAGCAACACAATAAAGTGTTATCAGATATTAAGCAGTCAGTCTACTAATACTCTAATGACTGATAGTTGACATGTAGTTACAAAGTTACTTGTAGTCAGTAGAATATCTGTTGGGAGAATCAAAATAAAGTGTTATCAGATATTAAGCAGTCAGTCTACTAATACTCTAATGACTGATAGTTGACATGTAGTTACAAAGTTACTTGTAGTCAGTAGAATATCTGTTGGGAGCAACAAAATAAAGTGTTATCAGATATTAAGCAGTCAGTCTACTAATACTCTAATGACTGATAGTTGGCATGTAGTTGTAAAGTTACTTGTAGTCAGTAGAATATCTGTTGGGAGAATCAAAATAAAGTGTTATCAGATATTAAGCAGTCAGTCTACTAATACTCGAATGACTGATAGTTGACATGTAGTTACAAAGTTACTTGTAGTCAGTAGAATATCTGTTGGGAGAATCAAAATAAAGTGTTATCAGATATTAAGCAGTCAGTCTACTAATACTCTTAATGACTGATAGTTGACATGTAGTTACAAAGTTACTTGTAGTCAGTAGAATATCTGTTGGGAGAATCAAAATAAAGTGTTATCAGATATTAAGCAGTCAGTCTACTAATACTCTAATGACTGATAGTTGACATGTAGTTACAAAGTTACTTGTAGTCAGTAGAATATCTGTTGGGAGCAACAAAATAAAGTGTTATCAGATATTAAGCAGTCAGTCTACTAATACTCGAATGACTGATAGTTGGCATGTAGTTGTAAAGTTACTTGTAGTCAGTAGAATATCTGTTGGGAGCAACAAAATAAAGTGTTATCAGATATTAAGCAGTCAGTCTACTAATACTCTAATGACTTATAGTTGACATGTAGTTACAAAGTTACTTGTAGTCAGTAGAATATCTGTTGGGAGCAACAAAATAAAGTGTTATCAGATATTAAGCAGTCAGTCTACTAATACTCTAATGACTGATAGTTGGCATGTAGTTACAAAGTTACTTGTAGCCAGTAGAATATCTGTTGGGAGCAACACAATAAAGTGTTATCAGATATTAAGCAGTCAGTCTACTAATACTCTAATGACTGATAGTTGACATGTAGTTACAAAGTTACTTGTAGTCAGAAGAATATCTGTTGGGAGAATCAAAATAAAGTGTTATCAGATATTAAGCAGTCAGTCTACTAATACTCTAATGACTGATAGTTGACATGTAGTTACAAAGTTACTTGTAGTCAGTAGAATATCTGTTGGGAGAATCAAAATAAAGTGTTATCAGATATTAAGCAGTCAGTCTACTAATACTCTAATGACTGATAGTTGACATGTAGTTACAAAGTTACTTGTAGTCAGTAGAATATCTGTTGGGAGAATCAAAATAAAGTGTTTTCAGATATTAAGCAGTCAGTCTACTAATACTCGAATGACTGATAGTTGACATGTAGTTACAAAGTTACTTGTAGTCAGTAGAATATCTGTTGGGAGCAACAAAATAAAGTGTTATCAGATATTAAGCAGTCAGTCTACTAATACTCTAATGACTGATAGTTGGCATGTAGTTGTAAAGTTACTTGTAGTCAGTAGAATATCTGTTGGGAGAATCAAAATAAAGTGTTATCAGATATTAAGCAGTCAGTCTACTAATACTCTAATGACTGATAGTTGACATGTAGTTACAAAGTTACTTGTAGTCAGTAGAATATCTGTTGGGAGAATCAAAATAAAGTGTTTTCAGATATTAAGCAGTCAGTCTACTAATACTCGAATGACTGATAGTTGACATGTAGTTACAAAGTTACTTGTAGTCAGTAGAATATCTGTTGGGAGCAACAAAATAAAGTGTTATCAGATATTAAGCAGTCAGTCTACTAATACTCTAATGACTGATAGTTGGCATCTAGTTGTAAAGTTACTTGTAGTTAGTCGAATGACCAAAGTTTACTATTGAAATAAAGTGTAATCAAACAGAGATGCTGTTCTGCTACATAGTCATTTCACTCATGAGGTATTTTTAAATATGTGTTATTTTTTCATGGCTTGAAGGTAGTTGTGTATCTATTTCTGATTATAGGAAAACTCCCTGCATTGCTAAATGAAACGCATATAAATACACTCATATCTACGCACAAGCACACACTCACATCTGGTTATAAATGCTCCAGGGGATCCGGGGAAGATGTTTGTTTACACTTCTGCTCCATTATCCAGAACATATTCATGGGAAAAATAATAATAAAGCTCAGACCAAAAGAACTGATAGCATTCAACGCATCATGTGAAATGTCTTTGTCTCTCACATGCACCAAAAATAACTCAGAACATCTGGGAATAATAAACAGTCAGGCAAGACTAAATATCTTCCGTTATTTTGCTTCTCCAGTAAATGTTTCTTGATTTAAGAACGTTCAGATATTTGTGCTGGAAAACGAGACAGAAACACTGAGGAAGAACATCATTTTTTGCAGTAGTAGCAATTTTTTGGCTACATCCACTATGTAAACATTCTGAACATTCTTTCAATGGAATTTTGAAAATCTCAGTTGAACTTTGAATGTTTAGAGGTTGGAAAAATAGTGCACATGTAGTATGGATTACGTCTATGAAAATGTCTATTTTTGTCAGACATTTTTTCTAACCTTTTTGTTTGTTGTCCAAGAAAACATTTTTCATCCAGTAGAGCAGTAAAATTTCTCTCCTGATGCCTAAAAAGAAAGATCAAACGTTACAGCAATGAGAAATCACGTTACATCACAGAGACTTAGTTGAAACTATTGTTATTATTGAGTCCAGAATATCTCTTTAATATCTCTCAGCATCAAAAGCCCTCAGAAAGGTCAAAGGTCAAACTATCCTGAGAAATGTGTATTGTTTTGTCTTTTTTGACAGCTAAATGAATGAATGAAGCTGACATTCAGACCACAAAAGTACCTTGTTTCTGAGGTACTGACCTAAATCCGCGGGCATTTCACAACATCAGCCTGACAAGCTGTTGGTTATGCAATAGACCTTTTTTTTTTTTTTTTTTTTTTGCAGCTAAATAGTCCCATATTCTCCAGATTACAATACAACACTGCAGAGAAGGCATTACTAAGCCGATCATCTCAACTGCAGTCAACAGTTTGCCATTATGATTATTTTCCTCAGATTCTCCATTGTTGCAGCTCCTCTCTTCTCAGTCTGTTAAAAGTTTGTACTTATATGTGTTAAGAAACAATCGTGAAAGTGTGCTCTATTTAAGTACACTTAAGTGGCATTTTATTTCATTCATGTATATTATCTGTGCTGTAAAAATTGCAGTGCCAATTTCAACTTTAAAACTTAAAGGAATACTCCACCGTCTTTTCATATTAAACTATGTTATTCCCTTAACTAAGACGAGTTGATACATACCTCTCTCGTCTCAGTGCGTGCACTCAATCGCTCTGGCGCGCGGCGAAACTTTGTTCACTCAGTTCATTCAATACGGGCCAAGCAGAGAAGCTACCAAACACCTCCACGGTTTCCCTATTTAAACACAGTTACTCGCGTAGTGTAACTCGACCTAGGACGGTGACACAAAACAAAACGTTGCGCTTTTCTAAGCGTGTAAAATGGATAACTATATTGTATGGCGGAATACCATAGCAAGGGCTTGTAAGCACTTCGTCTTGGCGGAGTAATATCTTCACCAGAGGGAGCGGGGGCCGGTGAGAGGATTTTTCACGAGTGAAGATATTACTCCGCCAAGTCGAAGTGCTCATAAGCACTTGCTATGGTATTCCGCCATACAATATAGTTATCCATTTTACACGCTTAGAAAAGCGCAACGTTTTGTTTTGTGTCACCGTCCTAGGTCGAGTTACACTACGCGAGTAACTGTGTTTAAATAGGGAAACCGTGGAGGTGTTTGGTAGCTTCTCTGCTTGGCCCGTATTGAATGAACTGAGTGAACAAAGTTTCGCCGCGCGCCAGAGCGATTTAGTGCACGCACTGAGACGAGAGAGGTATGTATCAACTCGTCTTAGTTAAGGGAATAACATAGTTTAATATGAAAAGACGGTGGAGTATTCCTTTAAAAACTTAACAACTTAAAAACTAAAAAGTTCAGTTGCTGCCTTAAATTTTCAAGTGTAATCAACTTAGTTGTTCAAGTTATTTCAACTTAAATTATATTACACTGACTTAAAAATTGAGTTGAATCTTGTAAAAAAGTTTAAATTGCTTAAATGATATTGATAAGTTAAAGTAATGTAAAAATTATGTTCTTCCTCTGTGTTTCTGCCTCGTTTTCAAGCACAAATATCTAAACATTCTTAAATCAAGATACATTTACTGGAGAAGAAACAGAATGATCAAAATGAAGTGAGTTTGTGATTAAAACAAGAACAAACGTAATTCAAAGGGAAAACAAGATTATTTTTCTGACTCCATTGGCAGATATTTGTTCTTGTTTTAATCACAAACTCACTTCATTTTGATAAAAAAAATAATTTCCAGTCATTTTGCTTCTCCAGTAAATGCATCTTAATATCTTCAGGCATTTTGCTTATCATTCTTGATTTATATATCAGCATCTATAATCTGTTAAATTCAACAAAAAAGGCTATTTAAAAAAAAAAAAAAAAAAAAAAAAGAATCGGGAATTGATTTGGATCATGAAAAGTGATAATTACACATACCAGAATGGAGCCAGCTGATTGGACGGGAGGATCTGAAAAACAAAAGGAATTCATGACGTCAGCTGAAAGCGAAAGTTGTTTTACAAGCAGATATCATGATGATATCATTGTTTTATTTGGAATAATGTGCACTGAGTCATGCGTGCCATAAGATTGTGAATGTGGATTATGAACATAAATAGGGTCGATTTAGTTTTCTTGTTGACTTTAAAATCTATTAGTCATTGGCACATCCGCACAGAACTATCGAGCTGCTCATATTCAAGTCTCTCTAGAGTTCTTTTATTAAATATTTCCATGATGAGTTTCCTTGAAGTGCATTTCTAATCTAAAAGTATGTTTTAAAAAAAAGTTGACAATGTGTGTTTAAGTCTTTTTTAAAAGACTCCAGTTTTTAAAGTTTTTTAAGTCAGTTTGATGTAATTTAAGTTGAAATGACTTAAACATTAAGGTGATTTTACTTTAAAATTTAAAGTAAGTCATGGCAACTTAAGATTTTTGCAGTGTAGGAGGTTACTTCTCTCCATCACTAAAGTTTTTTTCCTTCAAAAGTGTGTAGTGTTGTGATCATGGCTGGTTTGGTTCAGGGCTTTAAAACGCTTTAACGAAATACTTCTACATTTACATTTATTCATTTAGCAGACGCTTTTATCCAGTGAGAAAACTTCTAGCTCTCGAACACACTCTATTACTGTTCCTGGAAGAGGGTTTGTTGATAACTCCGAGAGAACGTTCCCTGTTGGCTGGGTAAGGCCTTGACCTTTACACTCTTGAGGAACTTCTCTAGTTTCTGTGCTGATGTTTGGCTGAAACAGAACTTACAAACTAAAGTTCCTCTTTATTTTTTTGCTCACATTATTTGCACTAAATCTGAAGTGATCGTCACACACTATTAATCCCGCCTCTCTGTCCTTCCACGTACGAATATCCAATCCTCCAGAACCCTTGAAACAAGAGATCATTGTGTGTGTGTGTGTGATATGGAGAGCAACATTCCTCTCCAGGAAAAAAAACTCAGCCGAGTTTTTTCCCCAGTCCCAAATATGGTGAAAGGCAGTGAGATAGTTGTGCGCTTACATCATCTCTAGCGCTCGGAGTGAGGAATTCTGGGGGAAACGTGTGACGTTTTCCTGAAAACAGACCCTTTCCATTGGACTACAATAGATAAATATGACAAAGCCTACAGAATGTCCCTCATTCACACCCTTATAAGGGACTCATTTACACGTTTGGCTGTAATTTGATGGGGGATGTTACAGATTAGTGTGGAATAGAGAGAGCCATGCTCTTATTGTTAGCATGATCAAATTCAATCACACAAGAGATGAGTGTTCGTCTCACTGCACTTGCGTTAATGCTCTGTATAAAAAGTGCTTCATGCATTTCAATGATTTCATACTAAGCCCTGAAATATTATACACCTCATAAAATGATGTTCTTCCTCAGTGTTTCTGTCTCGTTTTCCAGCACAAATATCTAAACTTTCTCAAATCAAGATTCATTTACTGGAGGAGCAAAATGACTGAAGATATTAATGAAAAATGGAGTGAGTTTGTGCTTAAAACAAGAACAAATATCTGCCAATAGAGTCAGCAAAATAATCTTGTTTTGAAGAATTGAACAAAAAATCTTTTAAATATGTAATTTTGGTGTATGAAGAGATACAATTATTGACTACAGGGGGACTTTGAGATTATGATTATGACTCCACTGGCTGATATTTGTTCTTGTTTTAAGCACGAATTCACTTCATTTTGATATTTTTTTTCGTAAACTAAGGAAATTTAGTTAAAATTTAGTTAAGACTACAAAAAAAATTTTTGTAGTCTCCCTGAGAAAAAATTTGATTCCTTCATTGCTATAGAAGAGGAAGAATTTGTTAAACTCGTTAAATCATCTAAATCGACAACATGTATGTTATGTGTTTCTCTATTAGTGTTACTCGATCTTAGTGCTGCATTTGACACTATCGACCACAACATTCTTTTAAATAGACTCGAACATTATGTCGGCATTAGTGGAAATGCACTAGCATGGTTTAAATCACACTTATCTGACCGTTATCAGTTTGAAGCAGTAAATGAAGAGATGTCTCATCGATCACAAGTTCAGTATGGCGTACCACAAGGCTCAGTACTAGGACCGCTGCTGTTCACTCTGGACATGCTACACACACACACACACACACACACACACACACACACACACACACACACTCTCTGTACATGCTACCATTAGGAGATATCATTAGGAAACATGGCATTAGTTTTCACTGTTATGCTGACGATACTCAGCTCTATATTTCTCCTTCCTCACGTAATAATCTAGAATATACTGTCTAACACTTGATGGCTGCTCTGTTAAGTCTTCGTCGTCGGTTAGGAACCTGTGTGTGTGTGTGTGTGTGTGTGTGTGTGTGTGTGTGTGTGTGTGTGTGTGTGTGTGTGTGTGTGTGTGTGTGTGTGTGCTCTTTGATACCAATCTTTCTTTTGAAAGTCACGTGTCTAGTATCTGTAAAACCGCATTCTTCCATCTTAAAAATATATCTAAATTACGCCAAATGCTCTCATTGACAAATGCGGAACAGTTAGTTCATGCGTTCATGACCTCAAGGCTAGATTACTGTAATGCTCTACTGGGTGGCTGCCCTGCACGCTTAATAAACAAACTACAGCTGGTCCAAAACACAGCAGCTCGAGTTCTTACCAGAACCAGGAAGTATGACCATATTAGCCCCATTCAGTCAACACTGCATTGGCTCCCTATTAAACATCGCATACATTTTAAAATATTGCTGATCACGTACAAAGCACTAAATGGTTTAGCTCCGCAGTGCTTGAGCGAGCTCTTAACGCATTATAGTCCTTCACATCTATTGCGATCTCAAAATTCCGGCCAGTTTTGTACCTAGAATATCTAAATCGACTGCTGGCGGAAGATCCTATCCTGCCGTATCCAGATCTGATGAAGGACCAGCTCCTGTACATGTCGACAGCGCAGTCCTGAAGTGTCACTATAGTCTCTCCCCTGTGAAGGCCTCCCTCTCTTCACCTCTCTACAGATAAAGCGTTGTCGGGATGATTCCGGTTCGCATGGATACGCGGAAGCGATAAAAATTCTTTATTATTAATGGGAATTCATTTGTAGGGAAGAACTACACGCCTGCGCACATATATTCAAACACACACACCTATAGACTGAACTCGTAATACACACGTGCGCCGTCAGCGTTCTCACGGGTTCGCGTTTTTGAGGTTTGCGCAGAGAGAACTGAAGCGTTTTCTGTGAGAACGGTGTGTGTTAGCGGCCCCTAAGTTAATAACTAATGATTGTTGCAACGGAAGTGAATCAATTTAACTAACTTTAGCTGGACAATAACTTTATTCTAGATCTGCTGTAAAGCCTAAACACTCTCTGTTACTGTAATCTACTGTTATCACTGTAAAGCTGCTTTGGAACAATCTACATTGTTAAAAGTGCTGTATAAATGAAGATGACTTGACTTGAACAAATCTTAATATCTTCAGTCATTTTGCTTCTTCTCCATTAAATATATCTTGATTTTAGGAATATATTAAAGATGCACTTTTATCATTGATAGATGCACTTTTATGATGGATAGATGAACTTTTATGGACTTCAAAACAGAAACAGTCATTCACTGCCATTATAAAGCTTGGAAGAGCCAGGACATTTATTAATATAACTCTGATTGTATTTGTCTGAAAGAAGAATGTCATATATACCTAGGATGGCTTGAGGGAGAGTAAATCATGAGCTAATTTTCATTTTTGGGTGAACTATCCCTTTAATAGAATGTAAATAGAATCTTCAGAAGAGCTCAGTTCTGCTGTCAGGAAGTTGTGCGGTTTTGCACCATGAGACACACAATCAAGCGTTCAAAAGCTCCGGCACGAAACTCTCACTCATTCGCTCTGTGAATATTCCTGTCTTCATGAACATTTGTGTCATATGCAATAGTTATAGATGTGCAGAAATAAAGCTCAGTGTGTATAAATGTGCGAGGATGTGAGTTAAACATTAACTAATGCCTTTAATGCACATCATCATCTCAATAGTTTCAGCACTTAAACAGACATTCTGTCTTATAATAACATAATAATATTATAATAATCTCTGAGTGAACATGTTTCAAAGTAACTTAATATCCAGCAGAATAACTGAAAATATTAAGTCTTGTTTTCTGAAAAAAAAAAAGATCAAAATGAAGTGAGTTTGTGCTTAAAACAAGAACAAATATCTGCTAATAAAGTCAGAAAATAATCTTGTCTTCCCTTTGAATTAAGATTATTGTTCAGACTCCATTAGCAGATATTTGTTCTTGTTTTAAGCACAAACTCACTTCATTTGGATCATTTTTTCAGAAAACAAGTCTTAATATCTTTTTGCCCATCTCAGTCATTGTTTTTCTCCAGTAAATATATCTTGATTTAAGAATGTTTATATATTTGTGCTGGACAACGAGACAACATCATTATTTTCAGTGTATGTGCATGTTTGGCCTTTGTGTTTAATATAGTCACAGCGTGACTCGTCAAAGTTAAACTTCCTGACCAACTCTTTTAGTCCTTCTCTCTGTGTCTCTCTCTCTCTCTCTCTCTCTCTCTCTCTCTCTCTCTGTGTGTGTGTGTGTGTGTGTGTGTGTGTGTGTGTGTGTGTGTGTGTGTGTGTGTGTGTGTGTGTGTGTGTGTGTGTGTGTGTGTGTGACACGCAGTCTGTCACAGGAAACATGCGAAGAGCTGATGTGTTCATATAACACACATGTTATCGTGACGCGATGGACATCATGTCAGTGGATGTTTCGCATTCTCAGGATCAGGACTCCAGCTGGATAAACAGAGCTGAAACACCTGTCTCTCTGAAGCTCGCGTCGTGTTTTCAGGCTCAGGTCAGCAGGAAATGTGGCGTTGTGAGATTTTAACATCATGATGACATCATTTCCTGTGTCTGAGGAAACAACCAAGAGCCTCTTTAGTCCAATGCACTTTCGAACAGCTTTACTGGATAAAACATGATGTTCTTCCTCAGTGTTTCTGCCTCGTTTTCCAGCACAAATATCCAAACATTCTTAAATCAAGACACATTTACTGGAGAAGCAAAAGACTGAAGTTGTTTCACAATACACATTGTCTTTTGCATAAACACAGTTATCAATTTTTGGTTCCCAGAATGATCTTTTTAAGGTTTGTTTTTGGTTAGGCAGGAACATTTTCTTTTCTTAATGGAAACAGAACGTTAGTTTTTGGTTTGTAGAACGTTATTCTAACGTTATCTGACCTCTTCACTCTGATCACATCAGTCTTCAAATTTAATCACATTCAATACAGAAAGTTCCTCATTGCACAGTGTATTTTGGATGCTGGTAAGTCACAAAAACAAGACACTATAACGATTATATAACAGTAAAACGATTAGGAAATGCAAAACAATAATAAGATGGTAATGCAATTTTATTAGGAAAGAAATCACAAAAATGTAGTTTGAAGTCATACAGAATAAACACTGATAAAGAAAACAAGAAAACATTGTTACAGTGTAATTATATATTTAAGTACCGAGTAATATTAACAACATGTACTTACTATGGGTTAGTTGCATGTAATTATGCATAATTTACTGCATGTAACACAAGGACACTGTAAAATAAAGTGTTACCGAAAACAAGCACTTTGACTCAAAACTTAACATTTGAGTCAAATCAAGTCAAGTTAAAATTGTTTTACAACATTACAAAACGCAAAGTTTAAAGCAGCTTCGCAGGAATTCATCCTGTTATACCTGTGGTGAATTAGTGCTGAGATATTAAACATATATTTATATCTCACAGCTCCAGCTGAGCACATGAGGTTCCTGCAATACTTTTTTAAAGCTATTTTTCACAGTAACTTCCTCCTTCCGTTCTTTGTGTGTGTGTGTGTGTGTGTGTGTGTTTTCTGTTCCTCCTACATGTGCTTATTTCCTGTATTTGCAACATGATTTGATAAACGAGTGTGTTGTGCACAGAAGCGAGTGTAGAGAAGCTGACCTGTGAGCGTCAGAGGATCGAGTCCTGCGACTCAAACACACCTTTGTTGCAGTTTGCAGAACTAGAGTGTTTAATTAGGAAGTGAGAGAGTCGTGTAATGATCCACAGAAACACCTCCGACTGACTCTCACTACTGAACAATATGTGCTCGACATCTGAGTTCCCGAGAGAATGCTGCTATTGGGCGTTTACTTTCTTTAAAAATATGTAACATTTCATAAATAATAAAATAATAATGGGAATATTAAATACTAAAGAATAAAAATACAATATATTTAGTAACTAATACTAATAATAATTCTTATTATATAAAATATTATAAATATGTACATATAGAAATATTATATATTATTAAAATATTATAATTGAAATACTTAACATTTATAAAAAAATTATAATTGTACATAATTATATAAAACATTAATAATAATAGTAAGTACAACAAATTATTATATAATTATATATATATATAATACTGTTTAAAATACATTTAATAAATAAATTATTATTATTATTATTTAAAATAATATAAATATAATAATATAAAACATTATTAATACTAATAGATACAATAAATTATTATATAAATATAAATAGTATAGAATTATTTATATATTATACCATTTAAAAATACATGACATTTACTAATAGTGTGTGTGTGTGTGTGTGTGTGTGTGTGTGTGTGTGTGTGTGTGTGTGTGTGTGTGTGTGTGTGTGTGTGTGTGTGTGTGTGTGTGTGTCTGCGTGTGTGCGTGCGTGCGTGCATGTGTGTGTGTGTGTGTGTGTGTGTGTGTGTTTCTGAACTCTTATTGTATTTACATGTCTCATTGTGGCCTCACTCAAGTTAATAATTAATCATTTTTATTGTGGCGATAAGAAGAAGTGCATGCAAACAAATCAACTCTTGTGTGTGTTGAACTCTGAGAATAGCTACTTCTTCTTTTACAGAAACCTCAGCCTAAAGACGGCTTCGTTTTGACATCCATGTTCAGAGAGAAAGAGAAAGAGAAAGGATGAGACGAGAAGTATTGCAGTGATCTGGAGGAGGAACACACACACACACACACACACACACACACACACACACACACACACACACACACACACACACACACACACATCAGTGGCAAAAGCTTTTAAAACCACAACATTCGAGTCCGTGATAGAGCAATAAAGACAAGAGGCCGAGCGTCTGACAGTGAGAAGATCAGCCTCAGTTTGCAGAAGTGTAGATATTCATGAACATGTGTTCGGAAAGAAACTTCAGTGTCTTATAATTGCGAGCCAAACGTGTGTGTGTGTGTGTGTGTGTGTGTGTGTGTGTGTGTTCAGGATAAACGTAACACACATCAGAAGGTCATGCTGAAGTGAGAACTGGTTCTCATCAATAATGATGTCAGTGTTCGTTTCCTCTCAGACTAGTGTAGATCAGAGTGTGTGTTTGTCCGTTACAGGAGAGATGAGATGTTGTGTGTGGATCAGAGTGTGTGTTTGTCCGTTACAGGAGAGATGAGATGTTGTGTGTGGATCAGAGTGTGTGTTTGTCCGTTACAGGAGAGATGAGATGTTGTGTGTGGATCAGAGTGTGTGTTTGTCCGTTACAGGAGAGATGAGATGTTGTGTGTGGATCAGAGTGTGTGTTTGTCCGTTACAGGAGAGATGAGATGTTGTGTGTGGATCAGAGTGTGTGTTTGTCCGTTACAGGAGAGATGAGATGTTGTGTGTGGATCAGAGTGTGTGTTTGTCCGTTACAGGAGAGATGAGATGTTGTGTGTGGATCCGAGTGTGTGTTTGTCCGTTACAGGAGAGATGAGATGTTGTGTGTGGATCCGAGTGTGTGTTGTCTACATAGGGAGCTCACTATACGGCCTGATGCAAGAGCTTCTCTCATGCAGAAATAACTCCAGCCACGCTCCAGTTTAACCTGACATGTGTGT
>NC_138226.1:936143-961143 GCF_964197995.2 Scardinius erythrophthalmus
ACGCTGGTTTAGTCTGTAAAATTCCACTCGCAGTGACAGTAGTAAATGAGTTGAAGCTTTTCATCTGAGACTCGCTCTGTCTGCAGTTTCTCCAGGGGATTGAAGAGGAAGTAGTTGCAGAGATGAGGAATATGCAGAACTGAAGCTACAACATTAAAAACCGGATAAACGTTCAGATACAAGCACTGAAACCGTCAAGAAAATAACCTTTTGTCACCGCTGACCCCTTGTGGACAGATTGAGCCATTCTAAAATATCTGTGATGCCAAAACATGAAGTTCTTCCTCAGTGTTTCTGTCTCGTTTTCCAGCAGAAATCTCTAAACATTCTTATATTAAGGCTTGTTTAATGGAAAATGTGTCAAAATGAAGTGAGTTTGTACTTAAAAGAACAAATATCTGCTAATGGAGTCTCTAATTCAATAATCTTAATTCAAAGGGAAAACAAGATTTTTTCCCGACTTTATTAGAAGATATTTGTTCTTGTTTTAAGCACAAACTCACTTCATTTGATCATTTTTTTTTCCATTTTGTTTCTCCAGTGATACATTGATTTAAGTATAGTCTATGTAAGATTTAAATATTTCATGCAGTGCATATATAATCTTCCTCTCGTTATGTTTATTTAATACACCAAACTTTTAACCTGAAGAATCAAAGTGTAAAAGATTCGATCTGCTTCATCCTCGCTGGGTGAATCCTCCGGCTACAGGTCAAAGGTCAAGCGTTTGTTCCCATATGAGTGTGACCTTTGACCTGGTGAGTTACTGAGGTCAACATCGTTCTGTCTTCACGTCTCTGAACTCATTTACTGTCACATTTTATCCGTCTACTAAATAATCAATCATTCTAACTACAGAGTTATTTCCGTATCACTGAGATACCATTATAGTTTAGTTTTAGCTAAATGTTGAATGTAAAGGCAGCATGAAAATGATGTTGTGTGTTCTCTATCGTCAGAGGAAATATCCTGCTTTACTGAGCTATGAAGGAATGTCTGTCCCTGCTGCGGGCTCTTGAACTGGTGTTTGCTCTCGGGTAACAGCATATCTCTGCTGTCTAATAACAGGCTTTAGGGCGAATTCAAGCTTGTTTCGTCCTGAAGTGAAGTAATCTCCTTTCTTTTACTGTCTATGGTAATCTCCTGTCAGACAGACTGCGTTTGCCCAGAGGAGCCGAGAAACATCCGGACGACACTCAAACATTAGAAGAACTCTCGACTGCGGGACGTTTGAGGACATTTGAGTCTTCCATGAGATGCTGTTTAACATTTTACCCGCCAGAGTCTTCTTAAAAACATGCCTTTCAGAAATCACTCTAATATGATGATTTGATGCTCAAGAAATATTTATGATTATTATCAGTGTTGAAAAATATGGAAGATTGTTTCCGCCACAGAATAAAACATTTTAAAAGATAGGCTAATTGCGAGTTTACATCTCGCAACTCTGACTTTATTTCTCAGAATTGCGAGATATAAAGTCAGAATTGCATGAAATAAAGTCAGAATTCTGAAAAAAAATTTCTCGCAATTGCGACTATCACGCAATTCTGACTTTATATCTCGCAATTCTGACTTTATAACACATAATTGCGAGTTTATATCTTGCAATTCTGACTTTATATCTCGCAATTCTGACTTTATAACACATAATTGCGAGTTTATATCTTGCAATTCTGACATCTTTTCTCAGAATTGTGAGATATAAACCCACAATTGTGAGATATAAAGTCCAATTCTAAGGGAAAAAAAGACAGACTTTTTTTTTTTACCTCAGAATAGATGTGAGATAGCTACATCTCACATCTCATGCAGTTCTGTTATAAAAATTATTTCTCGCAATTGCGAGTTTATATCTCATAATTCTGACTTTATAACACGCAATTGCTACTTATATCACGTAATTCTGAGATAAAAAGTCAGAATTGTGAGATTATAAAGTCGCAATTACCTTTTTTATTTTTCACTCTGTGGCGGAAACAAGCTTCCATAGAAAACAGTTCATATTTTTTGTGGAAACCATTTTATTTTTCAGGATTCTTTGATGACTAGAAAGTTCAAAATAATGGCATTTATTTTAAATAGAAACTTTTGTAACATTATAAATGTCTTTAATGTCACTTTTGAAAAATTTTCATGCATCTTGCTCAATATAAGTATTATTTTAAAAAAATATTACTGACCGCAAACGTTTGAACGGTAGTGTATGGAAGGTGTTTTACATTCAACATAAGACTAGAAAACCAGTGATTCTTGAAAATGTCACAAAAAAAATCTTAGAAGATCATTAAAACGTCAACAAGTTGATGGGGTTTCATGAAACTCTATCGCCCTCTTGAGGGCTGAGGATGTTTTCTGCCACACATGAATGTTCAGCGGTTTGTGTCTGTGTTTGTGCATCTGTGTAAAGTGTTTCTTGCATTAGTGAGATTCATTGTCAGGCCTGACCAGATGTTAGCTTTCACATGGAGATGCAGAAACCATAAAACTGATCTAATGATGGATATTCTCTGTTCTTGAACTACTTGGCAAGTTCGAGACGTAATAATTATGTGAAGCACTTCAAAGAGCGTTCCAGCTGCTCATGACAAGCCCAAACACAGTTCCTCAGGAGAACTTCACAACCACAGACCCGTCAGGACTGTGTGAACTCATTCAGCTTCAACATATGATCAGATTCATCAAGATGCATTAACTTTATAAATCCTCCTGATAATCAGAACATTGTTTGCACACAATCTCTCCAGTCCTCCTGTGTCTGACTGGTAAAAGTCTTTAATTGTACAAGCGTCCTCCTTCAGCTCGTGCTTCACGTGTCTTTAAATCTGTTCTGATTTTTATAAAATAAACACAAAAATAACTTTGATATTGTTATTAATATTTCAACTGAACTGAGGTTAACTTGATTATCCATCATCATTAATTAGAAAAACTACGAGTATCAGATATGATCATCAGGCTTTTGAGGAAGGTTTATTTGATCATCTCTCGATCATCTTTGTATTGCATTCTATGTTTTAAAACTGCACAGAGCTTTGATCATAAAAATAAGCATTTAAGACATCTCATACTAAGACATATTATCGACAGATATTGATATTTATATGCATTTTATGTAAGATATATTGTTATAAAGATCTCATTGATTTACATTACAAGAATCAGAATTTTAAATAAATATCAGCATCTGCACTAAATGGTTCTGCATGTCATCTGTGATCCCTCCCTGCCTCCACTGATTCCCTTTAGCCTCTCTGCATCTCCTACACCATTCTGGGTGGATCTGCTTTGGAGCCTCAGGTCATCAGCTCCGCCCACTATGAAGGATCCCCTGGCTCCGCCTCCAGTCTTAGGATCCATCGCTCCACTTCGACCTGTCGACCCATCGTCTCCACCTTGACCTGCTGACCCATCGTCTCCACCTCGACTTGTCGACCCATCGTCTCCACCTTGACCTGCTGACCCATCGTCTCCACCTCGACTTGTCGACCCATCGTCTCCACCTTGACCTGTCGACCCATCGTCTCTACCTGTTGACCCATCGTCCCCACCTGGACCTGTAGACCCATCGTCTCCACCTTGACCTGTCGACCCATCGTCTCCACCTGTTGACCCATCGTCCCCACCTGGACCTGTAGACCCATCGTCTCCACCTTGACCTGTCGACCCATCGTCTCCACCTGGACCTGTCGACCCATTGTCCCCTCCTCGATCTGTCGACCCATCGTCTCCACCTGTAGACCCATCGTCTCCACCTTGACCTGTCGACCATCGTCTCCACCTGTTGACCCATCGTCCCCACCTGGACCTGTAGACCCATCGTCTCCACCTTGACCTGTCGACCCATCGTCTCCACCTTGACCTGTCGACCCATCGTCCCCTCCTCGACCTGTCGACCCATCGTCCCCTCCTCGACCTGTCGACCCATCGTCTCCACCTGTTGACCCATCGCTCCACTTCGACCTGTCGACCCATCGTCGACCTGTCGACTCATCGTCTCCGCATCGACCTGTCGACCCATCGTCCCCTCCTCGACCTGTAGACCCATCGTCTCCACCTCGACTTGTCGACCCATCGTCTCCATCTCCTGTCGACCCATCGTCTCCACCTGTTGACCCATCGTCCCCACCTGGACCTGTAGACCCATCGTCTCCACCTTGACCTGTCGACCCATCGTCTCCACCTGGACCTGTAGACCCATCGTCTCCACCTAGACCTGTAGACCCATCGTCTCCACCTGGACCTGTAGACCCATCGTCTCCATCTTGACCTGTCGACCCAT
This sequence comes from Scardinius erythrophthalmus, assembly GCF_964197995.2. Classification (NCBI taxonomy): domain Eukaryota; kingdom Metazoa; phylum Chordata; class Actinopteri; order Cypriniformes; family Leuciscidae; genus Scardinius; species Scardinius erythrophthalmus. The sequence continues at coordinate 940,426 of NC_138226.1, forward strand.
CGTCTCCACCTAGACCTGTCGACCCATCGTCTCCACCTAGACCTGTCGACCCATCGTCCCCTCCTCGACCTGTCGACCCATCGTCTCCACCTCGACTTGTCGACTCATCGTCTCCATCTCCTGTCGACCCATCGTCTCCACCTGTTGACCCATCGTCCCCACCTGGACCTGTAGACCCATCGTCTCCACCTTGACCTGTAGACCCATCGTCTCCACCTTGACCTGTCGACCCATCGTATCCACCTGGACCTGTAGACCCATCGTCTCCACCTAGACCTGTCGACCCATCGTCTCCATCTTGACCTGTAGACCCATCGTCTCCACCTCGACTTGTCGACCCATCGTCTCCACCTCCTGTCGACCCATCGTCTCCACCTGTTGACCCATCGTCCCCACCTGGACCTGTAGACCCATCGTCTCCACCTTGACCTGTAGACCCATCGTCTCCACCTAGACCTGTCGACCCATCGTCTCCACCTAGACCTGTCGACCCATCGTCTCCACATCCACCTGTCGACCCATCGTCTCCACCTAGACCTGTCGACCCATCGTCTCCACATCCACCTGTCGACCCATCGTCTCCATCTTGACCTGTAGACCCATCGTCTCCACCTCGACTTGTCGACCCATCGTCTCCACCTCCTGTCGACCCATCGTCTCCACCTGTTGACCCATCGTCCCCACCTGGACCTGTAGACCCATCGTCTCCACCTTGACCTGTAGACCCATCGTCTCCACCTAGACCTGTCGACCCATCGTCTCCACCTCGACCTGTCGACCCATCGTCTCCACATCCACCTTTCGACCCATCGTCCCCTCCTCGACCTGTCGACCCATCGTCTCCACCTCGACCCATCGTCTCCACTTGTCGACCCATCGTCTCCATCTTGACCTGATGACCCATCGTCTCCACCTGTTGACCCATCGTCCCCACCTGGACCTGTAGACCCATCTTCTCCACCTGTTGACCCATCGTCCCCACCTGGACCTGTAGACCCATCGTCTCCACCTTGACCTGTCGACCCATCGTCTCCACCTGGACCTGTAGACCCATCGTCTCCACCTTGACCTGTCGACCCATCGTCCCCTCCTCGACCTGTCGACCCATCGTCCCCTCCTCGACCTGTCGACCCATCGTCTCCACCTCGACCTGTCGACCCATCACTCCACTTCGACCTGTCGACCCATCGTCTCCACCTTGACCTGCTCACCCATCGTCTCCGCCTCGACCTGTCGACCCATCGTCCCCTCCTCGACCTGTCGACCCATCGTCTCCACCTCGACCTGTCGACCCATCACTCCACTTCGACCTGTCGACCCATCGTCTCCACCTTGACCTGCTCACCCATCGTCTCCGCCTCGACCTGTCGACCCATCGTCGACCCATCGTCGACCTGTCGACCCATCGTCTCCGCATCGACCTGTCGACCCATCGTCTGCACCTCGACCTGTCGACCCATCGTCTGCACCTTGACTTGTCGACCCATCATCTCCACCTCCTGTCGACCCATCGTCTCCACCTGTTGACCCATCGTCCCCACCTGGACCTGTAGACCCATCATCTCCACCTTGACCTGTCGACCCATCGTCTCCACCTTGACCTGTCGACCTATCGTCTCCACCTGTTGACCCATCGTCCCCACCTGGACCTGTAGACATGTCGTCATGTGCTAATTTTATATAAACACTGTGACTATATTTGTATATATACTGTATATATTTTTTTCAGTTACATTTGTATGCTGAAGAATGTACAAATGTCTATATATTTTTAAATAGGCATGATTACTAAAAATTAATCAGTTTGTCATAACTTATGAATTTACTAATGAAATAATCATGTATTGTGACTGTTGAATTACTTTAAATTGCAATTAAGCAAATTCAACTTCCTGCATATTGTGGCCAGTTCAAATTTACATTCATGAATAAAAGGTGTTTATTCAAAGCAGGTTTTCTTTCTCCTGAAGTGTAGAGTGAGTTGTTTGACGCGACACCATCAATCTAGACGTCATGGATTGAGTTTCAGAGAGAAGACGTCTGAAACACCCCCACTAACCCTAACCCACAAAACACTTCCAGCCTTTCCGTCACTCAACTCAATGACATCTGGAATTTCAACAAGAAGAGAGAGAGAGAGAGAGAGAGAGAGAGAGAGAGAGACTGCAGACTTTATCTTAGACTCTTGCTGGAATCAAACTACAAGGAAAAACAAACAGAAGAGAAAAGAACAGCAGAGAAATAAAAAGGCTTGCTTTTAAACATGAAACATTCATGGATCAGCGGTCTTTCATTCCTGCTTTATTTTTCCTTGGGATCTGCAGATTACAGGTAAGAAACGTTCTCCTGCTTAAAGTTGTGGAGAAAATGCTAGTTCATAGGAGAAACGTGTAAGATTACTGATCAAACATCTGAGAAACTATTGTCACTGAGAAACAAACAAGATCTCCTTTAGCATACCTGCAGTTTTCATAAGATTAAAGAGACTAATGTGCATAAACATTTGTGACCAATGCAACTGTTTTGATTAAGGATCAAGTAAAGCTTTAAGTAAAGCTGAATACATTTTCCACCTACAGTATTGGCCAAAGGTGATGATAGTTCAAAATATGAGGAAGATATATTTAAAACATGTTAAATATAAGGGGAGAACAAATCAGTATTTATCCGACAAAATTATTTGGCAAAAGTGTCAAACTACAGCAACAGGATTATTTTACTATGCAAAAAAAAATGAAACGCACAAAAAGCTGAGAGAAAAAAGCAAACATTGACTGTAACATTATTAATATTTGGTCGGTTCTCTCCTATTTTTGCATTCATAATTTCTTTGCCTGGACAAAAATGATGTTGCACAATTTGTCATGTTTCATTGCGTTATTATCACAAATAAAACAATCGACTCGAGGGCACAACTACACAATATGACTACAAAATCTATAATAATATTTGAATAAACGATGAAGATTTTCCTAGGCTGTGCATCACTTTTGGACACCAGTGTAAATGGCTGTCAATTATCAAATCAATTCACTACTGAATCCTAAAGTATCTGTAAATGATGCCCAAGCATGAATAGATTTGAAGTAATATCTGTGTTGATTTGTGATCTGCTAACTCTGCCTGTAATGAAGCGGCGGCACCTGTTCACACGACCGGCTCCCGGTTTATTTCGGTCAGTTTTATTTCGGTCGGTTCACAGATTCTCTCCGTCCCTCTGGAGCCACACCAGATTTAGAGACCAACATGAGAAGCTCGCAGCTGGAACATCTATTCACTTATGGACTTTAGGTTGTTATTATGTAGTTAAATGAATGCAGTATTTTAGTATTAGCATTGTTTTGTATTTGTGTGTATATATTGGAATTTACCTCAAGCTATACTTTATACATTTTCTACTGTAAATTTAAGTTCAATATGTAAAACTTAAAATGTTGCTATCATGTTTATATGGAGAAGTTCTAGTAACCAGAGCTGCCAGTTTCACTGTTGTTGTTTTTTCACAGGCTTTACTTGCCTTTCTGTTGCTAGGCAGATGGGATTGGGGGGAGGGGCTGCTTATTCTAGAGAGCATTTGATTGGACAAAAATTTGCATAGTGTAGGATGAGTCATCAGTGTTATTTTTGGTCTGTGTTTTGGTCCGGGAAGAGAACAATTTTAAGATTAGAATTTGTATATTTGCGTAAAGTTAGTATTATTATCATTATTGGTTACACTTTATTTTAACTTATACATTTAAGTACTTATTAATATGATTAACTGCACGTTCTGACTATTGGGTTAGGGTTTGGTTTAGGGTTTGTTGCATGTAATTATGGATAATTTTTAGTTATTATTAGAGTAACTACATGTAACACGGACACTGTAAAATAAAGTGTTACCTTATTTTCATTTTAGTAGTTCATTTACATACAACTGATCACAAGATAACAGGAAAAAGCCACAAAAATCCAAATCACGTTTATTTATTTTACACTTTATACAATACAGATTCACCTGGGAAACAGTGTTAATGATGAAACAAATTCAGTCTCAGGTGGCAGAAACAGAAGATAATAGTGTAATTTTTCAGCTCAATTCCGTTAAATGTTGATTAGTTCAGTTCATGAACACTGTCAGTGTTGCTAAATTAATGTCACGTTTAATTTAGTTCAAGTTTTGTTCTTATCTGACAGTATCAGTGCAGCTGAATCCAAAATATTGCTGAATATTAATTTTCGTCTCTAAACCTTTTGAATATTAATTGTAAGTTTGTAATACAATCTTTGTAACCCTATATTATATATATAATCTGATAAGGTGTTTTTTGCAACAATGCAATGTTTGTATGTGCAGCGGCTAGACGAAGTTGAGAAATGTTTAACTTTATGCAAACGAGCAGGTATATAATAAATTTAATGATATAATAAAAAAAATGTTGCATGCAAAACTTCTCAACATAATGACAAAGACATATCTATAACTGTTCATAGTGTTCACTGCAGATGATGCGATTTAATTAATCTACAAATCAGAATTGTTCCTACCAAGCTAAATAACAAAAAATATAGAACATTTTGCATAAAGAAAACGTTGTTTCTTAGTGTTCTGTGAATGATGAAAATGTCCATAATTTTTTTTTAAACGTTTTTAATGTTGGTTATTCTAACATTATGTTGTATCATTCTGCAAACGTTACTTTTGAATTTCTCTGAACGTTCTGAAACAAGAATGAAACAATGTTTCAGAAAAAATGTTCCGTGAACGATATATGACACATATTATATTTAGGCCTGTAAAAAAGCAAGAAAGGCTGTGAAAGGCTCTTTTAAATCCTGTTGAACTGCACGATCTCCGAGCGAACCCTGACTGTAAAGTGCTGGACATCTGTTGAGGTGTTAGTGCTCAAACTCCTGGTGTTAAAGTGTGATTCCCATCAATACAACAGGCTTTAATGACAGCGGAAATCTGCTTTATCTGTTCCTGTTAGAAGCTTCTGTTAAAGAGCCATAAACCCTGAGGAGAAGCGAGAGGTTCCTGGATTCTGTCTGTTCAGATCCTCACTGGATCAACAACACTCGTCGTGTCTGTGTTTTACAGCCACAACCTTCAAATCCAGGCCCGTTTTCACCTCAAATAACCTTCTGACAACCTCACACATGCTAAACCACACACTCTTCCTCAGTGTTTCTGTCTCGCTTTCCAGAGTTTTTGCTTAAAACGATAAAAGAGTCAGAAAAATTTATTGTTTTCCTGACCCCATTGGCAGATATCCGCTCTCGGTTTAATACAAACTCACTTCATTTTGAAAATTTTTTCTTTTGCAGTGTTAAAGATTATTCTGCTTTCATAATGTCACATTTAGATTAGGACTCTATAGACCTTTATAGGGTTCTTGACTCAATTTTAAAGAACTTTTATGCCAAAAAGTTCTATCTAAGAAGAAATGTCTTAAATGATTGCATCATACTTTCATGCTTAACAGGTTATTTTTATTTAATTCTTGTGATAAAGTATGTTTGCGATTAGTGGGGTAACGATCCCCTCATGTCACGATTCGACACATATCACGATACTGAACTCACAATACCATATTATTGCGATACTCCAAGACATATGATAAAAGGTTCAATTTGGTTTTACATTGTGTGTGTGTAAATGAATAGTGTTGGACTTGGTGCTGATAAACCCAATGCAGGACAATAGAGACACCAGAATAACAATATTCATGATTCTGAAGCTGAAAATACACAATTATTACAGATGAATATGCTTGAACTCTTTCACTGACTAGATATATTTAAAATAATGTAAGTCACTTTTACTGGTAACATCAGATATTTGGCATCATCAGGACACACAAATATTCCCCCATTGCATTATTATACATTATATTCAACATTATATATAGTTTAATGTACTGACACTAAAACTTTTTCTCACACAGTAATTTTTATTTTGGATGAACTATCCACGATACATATTGTTGCGTTTTCATATTGTGACACGATATATAACTATTTTGTAACTAAAACTAAATTAGTGAACTAAATCCATAAAATGATCCCTTTATGATGTGTCTGACGGAACCAGATATGATCCTACAGAACCTTTTCTAAAGAGTGTGTAAAAGTCAAGTCGAGTCTCCTTCATTTATACAGCGCTTTAACACTATAGAGTTTCACAGCAGCTTTACAGTGATAACAGGAGATTACAGTAACAGGAGATTACTAACAGGTGATTACAGTAACAGGAGATTACAGTAACAGGAGATTACAGTAACAGGAGGTTACAGTAACAGGAGATTACAGTAACAGGAGATTACAGTAACAGGAGATTACTAACAGGTGATTACAGTAACAGGTGATTACAGTAACAGGAGATTACAGTAACAGGAGATTACAGTAACAGGAGGTTACAGTAACAGGAGATTACAGTAACAGGAGATTACAGTAACAGGAGATTACAGTAACAGGAGGTTACAGTAACAGGAGATTACAGTAACAGGAGATTACAGTAACAGGAGATTACAGTAACAGGAGATTACAGTAACAGGAGGTTACAGTAACAGGAGATTACAGTAACAGGAGATTACAGTAACAGGAGATTACAGTAACAGGAGATTACAGTAACAGGAGGTTACAGTAACAGGAGATTACAGTAACAGGAGATTACAGTAACAGGAGGTTACAGTAACAGGAGATTACAGTAACAGGAGATTACAGTAACAGAGAGTGTTTAGGCTTTACAGCAGATCTAGAATAAAGTTATTGTCCAGATAAAGTTAGTTTTAGATTGATTCACTTCTGTTGCAAAGATCATTAGTTATTAACTTAGCGGCCGCTAACACACACCGTTCTCCGGCTCATTTACACACATTAGTAGAAGTGTGTGTGGATCAGTGCTGTGTTCTGTGTCCTGACAGAGCGGGGCGGCAGGTCCCGGTGAGGAGTGTGTCCGGCGTGTGTCGATACGGCAGCAGGATCGAGTGTTGCTACGGCTGGAGGAAGAGCAGTGAAGGACACTGTGAAGGTGAACCAGTGCCAGTGAGGATTTAACCAGAACCAGTCAGAACTTTCATCGCTTTAGTGCATTGGGATAAAACGTATTCGCTCACACAGAGTGTAACAACTTCCCAAAAATGTTTTGATCATTTTTGTAATCATTATTTCGACTTAGTATGTCATAATTGACTTTTTAATTCATTATTTCAAATTAGTATGTCATACTTATGATTTTTGTCATTATTTTGACATAGTAGTTCATAATTATGACTTTTTATGTCATTATTGCGACTTAGTATGTCATAATTTTGACTTTTCAAGTCAGAATTTAGAATTTTTGTAATTTTTTTGACGTAGTATGTATGGAAGTATGGAAGCGCATTCCCGCCACAAAAGAAAAAAAAATTGACATAAAGAATCGAAATTATGTCTTACTAAATTGAAGTTCTGACTTTTAAAGTCATAATTACGAGACAAAAAGTCGAAATTATGACATACTATGTCGAAATAATGAGATTAAAAAGTCGGAAGAATTGTTTTCTTCCCACCTTCTTGCACTTGAAATATTAAAGCAATTTACAACACCATTAGGTAAAGGATTTTCAGCACACACACACACACAAGGGTTCATTTACCCAGAAGAATGAAGTGTCTGTGGTGTGACTGAGAAACTCAAGTGATATGTTGATTGTTTCTGTGGTTTGGTGCTTTTAAACCAGGCTAAATCTGGCTTTGTTTTCCAGACATGAGCAGATTTGACCTTGTCTGTATATATATGTATATCTCTGCTGTTGAATGTTTCACCAGCTCAGTGTGACCTGGGATGCAAACACGGCGAGTGTGTCGGGCCCAACAAGTGCAAGTGTTTCCCCGGATACACTGGGAAGACGTGCAGTCAAGGTTTGTGCGCTTCAACACACACACTCTTCTAGATATAGAAGCTTCACGGGGTTCTCGACTCGACGTTAAACAACACTTTATGCCAAAAAGGTCTATATAAGAAGAAATGCCTAAAATGATTGCATCATACTTTCATGTTTAACAAGTTATTTACATTTTTTCCCAGTGATAAAGTATGTTTGTGGGCTGATTAACTAATAACATGTAATTAAACATGAATTAAACCTAAATAAATTAAAATGATCAAACTTAAAATAATTATGAGTAAAATGATTACTGGCATCATTTTAAATTTTTATGTAATAATTGACTTATTGATGTCATTTCAACTTTTTAATGTCATAATTTAGACTTAGTATGTCATACTTATGATTCTGGTGTCATTATTTTGACTTAGTATGTCATAATTATGATTTTTATGTCATTATTTCGACTTAGTATGTCATAATTGACTTTTAAAGTCATTATTTCAACTAATTATGTCATACTTGTGATTTTTAGGTCATTATTTTGACTTAGTATGTCATAATTATTCATTTTATGTCATTATTTCGACTTAGTATGTCATAATTATTAATTTTAAGTCATTATTTTGACTTAGTATGTCATACTTATGATTTTGATGTCATTATTTTGACTTGGTATGTCATAATTTTGACTTTTAAGTCATAATTTAGAATTGTTGTCATTATTTTGACTGAAGTATTGCCTGAATGAACTCTTGCTCCTGGTTCAGATCTGAACGAGTGCGGTCTGAAGCCTCGTCCCTGTGAGCATCGGTGCATGAACACTTTCGGCAGCTACATGTGCTACTGCCTAAACGGATACATGCTAATGTCTGACGGCTCCTGCGCAAGTGAGTGACTCCACACCCGACACAGCAAACACACACTCGGCAGATCCGGCCCACATCCGACACAGCAACACACACATGGCCCAGATCTGGCCCACATCCGGAACACCTGGATTACACACCGCCCAGATGTGGGCCGGATCTGGGCCGACTCTTATGTTGCTGTATATTCAAATGTTTAAATCACTAGTTCACCCAAACATATTAAAGTTATGTCAAGACACCTTTATTTCTATAGCGCTTTACAACACAGAGTTTCAAAGCAGCTTTACAGAGATAACAGGAAAATAATGCAACAAAAGTTTGTTTCTAGAAGAAAATAGAACACATTTTTTGGGCTTTATCATTATAAAACAACTGTTGATATATTTATCGGCCAAAAAACGGCCTGAAAGTTGACTTTATGTAATCTTCTATGATCACCCTTTTCACATCAGATAAGAATGAATCAGCTGTGTTGTGCGTGTGCTTGTGTGCAGACTCGAGGACGTGTTCTCTGGCCCACTGTCAGTACGGCTGTGAGGAGGTCCAGGCCGAGGTGCGGTGTGTGTGCCCGTCCCCGGGGCTCCAGCTGGGACCCGATGCCAAGACCTGCGTGGGTGAGAGCCGGCTCGGATCAGGGTGATGCTCGGCTGAGAGCCAGTCTTCAGTCTCACTCTTTTAAAGGCTCTTTACTGGCATCGGTGGTTCCACGAAGAACCTTGAACATCAGTCCCAGGCATAGTGTCGGCCCAGATCCGGCCCGTGTGGAAGCCAGTGCCGCTTTTCCACCTCGTGGTACGATTGGCTGTTGCTGACTATTTAAATCTAGCGGGTTTGGTGTCTCGTGCGGCAAATCCAACGACGCTGGACCGGTTCTCTCTGACCAATCCGTGATCTGTAGTGTTTTGACTTCACATTTTAGTATCGGTACGGCACACTTGTAAGGCGAGCCGAAGCGAGCCGTACCATGCGGTGGAAAAGCGCCACAAGTGTACCGGATGTGGGCCGGATCTGGGCCGACACTATAATGCTGTCTGGGATGGAACCAGAACACTGTAAAAATTATCGTGATTTTAACGGTAAAAGACTGTAAAAATGCTTCGGTGAAAAACTGTAAATTGGTTAACAGAAAGTTTCCGTATACGGTGAATAACTGTGATAGATCTAACCGTAGATTTAATGTAATTTCACAGTAAAATACCGTAAATTGACATTCCCACAATTCCCTGCGTGACACTTCACATTTGATGTACAGTATTTTTGTTGGAATAACTGTTTCTTTATAGTTTTTCTTAGTTTTTCTAATCAGTTGTGTACATTAGGGTTTTATGTTACATTTAATGTTGTTAAATTAATAATGTCATGTGTGTTAGAATGATGGTGTTTAGTGTGTGTGTTAATGACACTGTCCAGCGTCTATATATTAGTATTAACTTTCTCAGCTTATGGAAAAAGCTCAAATGTTGCTACCGTATTTTTTACGGTAAATTTCTGGCAACCACAGCTGCCGTTTTTTTACCGTAAATGTAACCATGGAAAAAACGGTTCTTTAGATTATTAAAATGTTCTTTACACTAAGAAAAAATGGTTATTTTAAGAATGTTTTCTAAAATGTTTTTTCCATGGCATCGCTGAATCAACAACCGCTGGAGAAATCACTGGTCTAAAGTGCGGGATTTGGGAAGCACAGCTTCAGATGTTGCATTAACTCTGGTTGTTTCCCTCATGCTCTTCTGTAGACATTGATGAATGTGCAACTGGGAAAAATCAATGTCCGTTCAACCGGCAGTGCATCAACACATTCGGAAGCTACTACTGCAAGTGCCAGGAGGGTTACGACCTCAAATACGTCAACGGGAAATACGACTGTGTCGGTAAGAAAGAAACCCAGTAACTCACTGTAAATGAGCAGAGTCGCAGTCTGGAAGAAACACTCTCCATGTATGAGCTCTGGAGTCGTTTACTGATGATATTCGCTTCTGTGAAAGAGACAAATCAGAAGCAAATCATGTTGAATGGAGTCAGAAAAATCATCTTTATTCAAAGGGAAAACAAGAGTATTTTTCTGACTCCATTGGCAGATATTTGTACTTGTTTTAAACACAAACTCACGTCATTTTGATGATTTTTGTTTCATAAATATAATATCTTCAGTCATGTTGCTTCTCCAGTAAATGTATCCAAGAATGTTTGGATATTTGTGCTGGAAAACGAGACAGAAACACTGAGGAAGAACATCAGATGTTTCTCTTTAATGAAGAATCTCTTTAATAAAATACTTCCAGAATCAAGACTGCTCTGGTGAATACGTTGCATATGCAGAACAGAAAGTTGCTCACCTGAAATGCAAAAGAATATTTTGATTGATTCATGCTTTGAGAGGCGATAATGAGACTGTGTGATCATATTTCAGATATTAATGAGTGTGTGTCGGACACACATAAGTGCAGTCTTCACGCTGAGTGCATCAACACACACGGATCCTACAGGTGTAAATGCAAGCAGGGTTTCCGTGGCAGTGGATTCGACTGTTCAGGTGAGAGATGACGGCAGAGAAATGGTGTTCTTTCATCCGTTCATCTCTGAGTGATGAATGAAAGTCCACACATATTTAGGAAAAACAAGAAATCTGATCTCTTAACCTGAGCAACGTCACTTGAATCCTTTGTGTTTTTGTAGTCAAGCCTTATCACAGATCCTGGGAAGGAGATAAAGGAAAAGCAGAAGCGTTTCTCAACGGTGAGAAGCAGAGCAAACGTGTAACGTGCATGAAGACGTTTCCTCTCACTTCTCTAACAACATGACGGGCAGAACATCAGCAGATACAGGGAAACTTCTGCTATAGCGCTTTAATGCATCTGGAAACACTTCACAATAAGATCTCATTTGTTAATATTAGTTATGTATTATCTATAGCGCTTTAGGGGATTCATTGAATTTTGTTTTGAATTACGAAAACAAAATAATCAAGATAGATTATACTGTCGTTCTGTTTTGTGTTATAAACCCTTAAACACTTCGCTACATATTTCATTATTTTGATCTAATTTATTTATTATTATATGTATTAATTTATTGATTTTTTATTCTTGTTGTAATAAATGTATACCTATATAGTGTATTTATATACAGTACAAACATTTAAATTAATAATATAAATATAATCTAAAGGTGAAAATAGATAAATGAACTGTGTGTGTATGTATATATACATATACAGCTGTTTATTAAATTAATTTAAATATTTTTATTTACATTTTATTTGATTAAATTACATTTATTTTTATTATTTTATTATTTTATTACATTTATAATTTTTAAATTAAATTGTATTTTATCAAACTAAATGTATTTAGTGGATTAAATATTTTTATTTTACACTGATGAAAATACTGATATATATATATATATATATATATAGAGAGAGAGAGAGAGAGAGAGAGAGAGAGAGTCTGCTATACTGAATATATATTGTCTGCTAAATGCATCAATGTAAATATCGAGTATCATCAGAATGTTTAAAAATTTTGAGATATATATTTTTATTTTTATTTGTAAAAATATCGAGATATACGTTTTTATGAGTATCATCCAGCTGTAATGTTTACTCATTTAGTCAATTACTGTTAACAGACGAAACCTTACTGTAAAGTGTTGACATGCGACTCATTATGGATTATGGCTTCATGCACGGCAGACGCTTGAACATTCGCATGGAAAATTCTCCTGCAGATCCGAACATGCAGAGCATATCGAGCATATAAACATGTTGTGTGATTAATGCAATAATGCTGCGAATGCATGAATCAGTCTCCATTTATGCATTTTTGACTTTTAAAGCTGACATATTATGTCCCTTTTCACCAGATGTAATATAAATCTACAGTGTCCCAGAATGTGTGTGTACAATTTCAGCTCAAAACACCAGATCATTTATTACAGCTTGTCAAATTTGCCCCTTTTTGGTTGTGAGCAAAAACACGCCGTTTGTGTGTGTCCCTTTAAATGCAAATGAGCTTTAGCTCCGCCTCCGTCTAGAAGAGGGTGAAGTCTTTACACAAGCTCCAGAAACTCCGGCAATAACAGAACAGGCCAATCTCCCTCATCCAGAATCCCAGAATAACCAGTAGCGAGTGCAGCCTTACGGAGAGACTCAGGAAGAGTTTCTGAATGTTAGTGGAGACATTTCTGTAGTTGTTGTGGAGTTACACTGATCATCTCATCATCATGTTGAACTTCTCCACAAGTGTCCACAGTTCCTGAGGTGTTTATAAGACAGCGGTGACATGTTCTGGTCAATAGTGTTCAGTGCTCGTCTGTGCTCAACCACAGAACAGCTTCAGGCTCTGCTGGATCTTCATCAGTGCGTTAGAACTGGTCTCTGTTGGCGCTCGTGGAACCAGATGTCGGCTGGTGTGTGTAAACGTGCAGATTAAGGGCCGGTAATATTATAATGAGATCCTCTTCATACGTCAGAAGGAGAGCGAAATCTGATTGGCTTATTTTATAACACGCTTGCAGAGAAAGACTGACCAGAACACAGTTACTGGGTTTCACTTTACATGTTTTCTGTGTTGGTAGAAGCAGCGATTACAGCACTGACACACGGAGGAACTCAGATCTTCATGATATGTCTGCTTTAATGGCTTTAGAAGATCATTTGACATCAGCACACAGGATTTCATCCCAGTTTCCTCATGCATTTCCTCGCAGTTATTCCCGATTCCCCGTCCAAGACTCGTATTCTGGGCCGGTTTGACAACAGCATCCCAGAGCCGGCGGTGACGGACTCTCCTCGACTCCTCCTGCAACCCTTCGACTACAGCGATGGGCTCTACATCGGCCCTGAGGAGGAGGAGAAGGTCTACGATGAGGAGGAGGAGGAGGAGGAAGAGGAGGACGACACCGGGAACCAGCTGGACCCCAGAGGAGACGTGTTCTGTGAGTGATCCTCGGCTCTCACTAACATCTCTCCTCCTATTTATACATTTGACTTACATTGCATTTCAAGCTACACATTTACATTCTTATCAGTTCTTGCTTTCCCTGGGAATCGAACCCATGACCTTAGCGTTGCAAGCGCCAGTGCTCCACTGTGTGAGCTCCAGGAAAGCTGTACTGCAGATTCTACTCATATACACACACCGCTCAAAAGAGTCAATATGCTTATTAATGTTTCTGAAAGAGTCTCTTCTGCTCACAAAAGCGGCGTTTATTTGATTAAAAAAATACAGTAAAAATTTTGAAATATCAATCCAATCCAATTCTATGTGAATATACAGTAAAGTCTAATTTGTTCCGATCAAAGCTGCATTTATTTGATTAAAAATACAGTAAAATAGTGAAATATTATGTAAAACGGTTGTTTTCTATGTGAATATACAGTAAAGTGTAATTTATTCCTGTGGTCAAAGCTGAATGTTCAGCATCATTACTCCAGTCTTCAGTGTCACATGATCCTTCAGGAATCACTCAGCTCCATTTAAATTAACAAAATGATTTTTAGTTTAGTTTACAATATCAGCACTAATGTTTAGTGCTATCATAAGACAAGAGGGCTCTGTTTGCAGGGCATGCTGGGACTGAACCGTGAGCCGTAGTCGTATATGGATATCTACTGTACATGTACGGACAGGGAGACTATGAGTAAACTTCCCATTCCCAACCACATTCCCGAGATTAATATTTCCCGGGAGAGGAAAGCAGCGCTGATGTGGATACAGGAGGGAAATGCTCATGAAATAAGTGTTTATTCATTTCTTTTTTCCACCACCAAATGTTAATATGATGATTGGATGAGATCATAATTTATACTAAAATTATTATTAAAATCTATACTTCTATTTTATTTTAATTTAATTGCACTAACTTAAATTTAAAACTAAATTACAACATCAATTCAAATTCATGAACATACATATTTAGTATAGTTAACATACTATTATAGTTTTTATCAAGATTTTGAATGAGATTATTATTATTATTATTTTTAAATGTCTATTTTTTTATTCATATTTCAGTTTTAGTTATTTTAGTACTTCAGGTTAAACTAAACGAACATGTTGCCTTGGCAAATAATAATGAAAACAATTTTCTTATATGGTTTTAATTTTATTTAATGATTTGAATACGAACAATATGGGGTTTCTCTTCTTAATACATTTTAAATAGCAAATAACAATAAATAAAAAATCGTACAATATATCCATAACTCCACTTTCCTGACGTTTGTATTTTTTTCTTAATTGATCCGAATGGATGGGTCTGTGCTGATGTTATTCAGCCCGATCGAGGGGTCAGAGGTCACTCCTGTGTAGAGTGACCCAAACACACCGTTAAACTCTGTTCACACTCAATAACACACTGTTGACTAATGGCTCTATTATAGTGCTCAGCGAAGCCATCAATCACGCGTCACATGATCAATAACTCTGCATCATGTGACCTGCAGGACAAACGCCTTCTACAGGGGCTGATGCACGCTTTTGGACCGCACTAAAGCATACAAATACTAAAATATGTTTGCAGATATTTAGGAAACTTGTTTCTCTGAAAAACATTGTTCTTCAGCCAGTTATTCTGCTTTGATACGTTTGTTCTGAGTCGGAACTCTGCGATACAATAATTCTCACAATAAAGACACAAATACCCCAAAATATATTTTCACACAGAAATCAGTAGAAAATGACAAAGTTACAAAGAAACCGATTGAATATAACATGAAATTTTGATGTAGAAAAACTGAAATAGTATTTTCTTGTAAAATGTAGCTTACTCCAATAATCTTTATTTAACAACTTCGAAAAATAAAAAACACACAACAAATGAAGATTTAAAACCAAAAGGTACAATAACATAATAATACATAACATTACAGATTCATAAAATAATTAACGATAGAAATAATAATAATTATAATCATTTATTAAAATGGGGAGTGTTCACTGTAAAAATATTTGTAATTTTTACTGTATAAATGCTACAGTAAAAACACGTTAATTGACTGTAAGTTACCTAGCCATATATGATGATGGTTTAACATCACTTTACAGTAAAATTACATATTACAGTTAAATTACATATAATATAAAATTATATAACATTCATATACTATAAATATGTATCATACTATATACTATAAAAATGTATATACTATAAAAAAATTATGCATTTTGCAAGTAAAAACTGTGAATTACTACATAATTTACAGTAAATGAAAACAATAAAGGACATTCTCAGTAATTTTCAGTAATACACATTAGTGTGTTACATTTTACATCATTTAGTTCATGTTTATTGCATAATTTCAGTGTCATGTGTGTTTTGAACATGTGCACCGTCTATATATGAGTTCTGATCATATTTATTATGAACAGCTTACGGTGAACACTGAGTCCTCGTGGCTTTCTGTTGTGCCACCTGTGTTATTGTGGTGTTTATCAGTACATTTTAAGGCAAAAAGGGCAGATTCTGGTAGTTAAAGGTATAATAACATTATATAACTTAATGAAATATACAGGTATAATGAGTAGAGTTGAGAATCCAAGTGCAGTTTATTGAACAAAATAGACATAAACAAAACAAGACAAGACGATGACTAGAACTTGGCTTGACTATGAACATAACTGAACATAAACCTGGACATGACTCGCCAAATAAAAGAAGGAATAGAATAAATAAATAAATATATATATAGTATACACAAGGACTAATAACATAAAAAGACACACCGGAAATGAACGAACACAGTGAACCAATCAAAACATGACACACAGGACAGAGGAGCCAATGAAAACAAGACATTAGGAAACAGAGGAACCATGACTATGACAATATAGAACATAAAGACATGAACACATGAACATAAACCAAGAACAGCCGTGACAGAAGGACGTGTGTGATGATGTACTCCCTCTAAATCTCTCAGTAAGAGAGAAAACTGCAGATTCCCGTGATAATGTTGGAGATAAGGCAGGAGGAGACAGGCCGAGACACACAGGGAAAATCCTTCATTCCCAGAGGGAGGATCGGCCGGAAAAACCCAGAGCCTTTTATTACCAGAACAGCTGTTTGACAGTCTTTCATCTGTCGCTCTTGCAATTATCCAGAATCTGCATCTCTGGAAGAGCAGACAAGTGTCCGCTTGCAAGATCCTACTTTATATTCCTCATATTCTCCATTGTTGCGGCTCCTCTCTTCCCAGTCTGTCAGTAACGCTCTGTTTACTTCCTGTCTCTATGAAGCCCCTCCTTCTGAAAAGCACACTGTGCTCTGATTGGTCGGCTGGAGCAGTGTGTTGTGATTGGTCGAGCGCTTCGAGAGTGTTTGGGAAATATCCCGCCCCTTTCCATAACCGCCAGTTTAACACACTACTGACCAACTCAGCCAGGCCCCGCCCCTTTATTCTGTGCATTAATTATTATAATGAGGAATATTGTGACGTGTTCGTTCCCGGAAGAAACTCAAAATACAATGGAGGCGTTTCAGGAGTTCAGGAGCACTGACACTGATATAGAGAATAACTCACTTTTTAATGCTCAAACAACAACATTGATTGATTGAGTTTACACACTAACACTGAACATTACACACTAAAGACAGATGAAGATGGAAAAAAATGCAATAGGACACCTTTAACTAATAACCATAGTCAACGTTTGCAATTAAATCATCTTAAACCTGCTTAATCTCAGCATGAAATCAGAATTAAGTCTATTTACTTTCTTTATACTGGATTATTGGTTCAAGTGTGTTGTGAAAACACTGTAATATCCTCACTACTCCACACACACTGAGAGATTTACCTCAGGAAGCACGAGTCTAACTGCAGCCTTCTGCTGTACTGCCCCCTGCTGACTGATTCTGGAACAGCGTCTGGATCATTATGTGCTCTTCTGTTTGAACAAACACTTTTCCTGACCTGTGTGTGTTTCTCCGTGTGTAGTCCCAGAGGAGTTTGTGCCTGTGTATAATCCAGAATCAGAGCCGGAGGAGATCCAAGCAGCGCCGCTGAAGGAAAGTAAGAAAGCTCTTGTAGATTCTCCTGTGTTTTGAACATTGGATGATTATGATCTGTCCGAGTGCTGAGAGTGTGTTCTGGGATCAGGATTCCTGACGGACTGTGACTTTGATCGTGGAGCGTGTGAGTGGGTTCAGGACCATGAGGACGATCTGGACTGGATTATCAAGTATCATGAAAACGGTACAGAATCAGAAGTCACAGTTTCCCCTTATACTGACAGATCCAGTATCAGACAGTGACGGAGTAAAGTATTAGTACTGCAAAATAAATTAATATTAAAGTAACTACATTTATATTTAGTCACTTACATACTGTATATTTAAATATGTATTACAATTTAAATATTTAAGTGACTAATAATATTAACAAGATATTCATATTCTGTTTGATTATTTTATTAATTATATATATATTAAAACACATTGTTGTTTAGTCATTTTAATATTTTATAATGTCTATATATATATATGCACACACACAAATATAATAATTGTGTAATATTACTTTATACTATATATATATATACCAAGATATTAGTATTTAAATTTATTTTAATCATATATTTACACACAAACACACACACACACACACACACACACACACACACACACACACACACACACACACACACACACACACACATACACCAAGATATTAGTATTTACATTTATTTTAATCATATATTTACACAAACACACACACACACACACACACACACACACACACACACACACACACTCACTCACTCACACACACACATATATATATATATACCACGATATGTGTATTAAAATTTATTTTAATCATATATTTACACACAAACACACACACACACACACACACACACACACACACGCACACACACACACACACACACACACATATATATATATATATATATACCAAGATATTTGTATTCAAATTTATTTGAATCATATATTTTCACACACTCACACACACACACTCCCTCAGACACACACACACACACACACCCACACACATATATATATATATATACCACGATATTAGTATTTACATTTATTTTAATCATATATTTACACACAAACACACACACACACACACACACACACACACTCACACGCACAAACATACACACACACACACACACACACACACACACACACACACACACACACACACATAGACACACACACACACACACACACACACACACACACACACACACACACTCACACACACAAACACATTTTTTGACAGTGTTGCACTTCATATCCTCTCCCAGTAAAGTTCCCAGTGGAGAGCGCTTCCCCGGCTCAGATCTCATGCTTGTGTGTCTTTAAGGGCGAGAGTATTACCTGGCCCTCGAGGGCCCCGTGGGGCTCCGGCGCGAGCTGTCGAGGATCAGGCTGCTCCTGGACGACCACATGCGGCAGAGCAGCTTCTGCCTCACCTTTGACTACCTCATCCTGGGCCAGCAGAACACCTTACGCGTGAAGCTGGACACCAGCGCGTCTGCGGTGTGGGAGAGCGGACAGACACACACTCCCGGCTGGAGGAGATCAGAGAAGATCAGCGTCAGCGGGACCGAGAGCCGGCCCGAAGCGGTGAGAGCTAGCACTCGTTCAGCCTGAAGAACACACAACGCAATCCGCTTTATAATCATAAACGACATCTGCAAAGTTACAGCGCTCAAAGTTCAAAGCAAAGGCAGATATTTGCTGATATTTAAAGGGAGAAAAGGACAGTGACATCACTAACCCTCAAATTTACATAAACCCCGCCTCTGGGAACACGCAAGAAAGTGGGTGTGTCCATGCTGAGAAGAGGTAATCGGAGCTGCTAACACACACACACACAAGCTCTTGAAGCTCCGCCCCCTGTGCTGGGAGCAGCAGCTCATTTGCATTAAAAGGGACACACACAAAAACTACGCTTTTTTGCTCACCCTCAAAAAGGGACAATTTTAACATGCTGTAAAATATGATCTATGGGGTATTCTGAGGTAAAACTTCACACACACACACTATACAAGGGGCATTATACCACCCCTTCAAGAGTGTGTGATATCTGAGCCAATCAGGATAATCAGGATAATGAGGAATACATGAAATTGAATCAATTTGTTGATAGAAAAGGAAAGTGTGTAATGTGTTGCTGTATTGCAGCCGAATATGACGAATGTAAATATGTTAATGATGTGTGTGTTCAGGTGTAATGATGAATATTAATGATGTGTGTGTGTGTGTGTGTATGTGTGTGTGTGTGTGTGTGTGTGTGTGTGTGTGTGTGTGTGTGTGTGTTCAGGTGGTGTTCGAGGCTGAGCGCGGGAGGTCAGTCAGTGGAGAGATCGCTCTGGATCACGTGCTTCTGCTCTCGGGACCCTGTTCAGACGAGAAAACACACATCATCTAACACACATCTTCTTACACACATCTTCTAACACACATCTTGTAACACACATCTTGTAACACACATCTTCTAACACACATCTTGTAACACACATCTTCTTACACACATCATCTCGACACCAACCAAAGACTCGATCAGCTGTTGCTCAGCGGGAAAATAAGTGGATACTGTTTGTTTTCTGACCGGTTTGTAGGTATATATATCATTCGCTATTTGTGTGATTATAGAAACATTGTGACATTATAACGGCTGTACATTTTGCTTTACATTAAAAAGTTAAAGAGATTTACCATTTTTACACTTCTGTTCATAGAATATTTTTAAATAGTTCATTTCAAATGAATAGTCATTGTCAGAAATGGATATTTAGAGAAGATATTTAGCCTTACTATATCATATTGTATCATACATTGTATGACTAGTTTAACACCAAAATGTGACCACAGAATTATTATAGTTCATTTCAAATTAATAACTGACATATTCATTGGATATTTAGCGATGATATTTAGCCTTGCTTTACCATGAGCTCTGGGGTTGTATCATATCATATAATATAATATATTAGTAGTTTTATATTAAAATT
>NC_138226.1:963643-968643 GCF_964197995.2 Scardinius erythrophthalmus
GTGTGTGTGTGTGTGTGTGTGTGTGTGTGTGCGCAGCTCCATTCCAGCTGGTTAAAGTTTATCTCTGTTGCATGTGATGCAGGACAGAGAAGATCACATGACCAACGGCTGAGAGCAAACCACCGTGAGTCTTCACTCATTTACACTCATGATGATGATCACTCATAACAACAATCATAATGCATATCAGACAATAAATATATCGAGTGATCGGCCAATATGTTCTGATAAACATCCATTAACTTTTTAAATAGGTTTTATTTTGGCTTTTTTTTTTTTATATATAATCTCTGTACTGCAACAATACGCATGATGAATAATAATGTGAAATATTTCTGCATGAATTACTGTAAAGCGTTGAATAATTTATGCAAACAACACCAACATTCAATTCCACTGCATAGAGCTCAGTTTACTAACTCGTCCAGTGCGTTGGGATCATATTTCTAATTCAGTAACTCTCTGTTGTAGATTTTGAGCGATGAATTATTGGAGGCAGTGACGGTAAAGGTAAGTCAAACCTAGTTTCCCAACTCACATTCATAATGCTAAAGCTCCAAGCGTGATTTTATTAATTGAGTATATGTGCAAATTTCCGGTTTTTTTTTTAAATAATATTAGAATTGAAAGTTACTGTTTTCTATGTGAATATATAGCTGATGTGATCAAAGCTGAATTTATTTAATAAAAAATACAGTAAAAATTGTGAAATATTATTACAGTGTAAAACAGCTGATTTTTATGATTATTATCAGTGTAGAAAACAGTTCTGCTGCTTCAGAATTTATTGAAAACCGCCATACATTTTTATTTTTCAGGATTCTTTGATGAATAGAAAGTTCAACATTTATTTGACATATAATCCTTTGTAACATTATAATAACTTTACTGTCACTTTTGATCAGTTTAATCCATCCTTGATGAATAAAAGTATTCATTTCTCACTGACCCCAAACTTATGCTTATATATATAATATTAACTGTTTTCAATATTGATAGAAAAGAGCTGTAATACACTGTAATAATATTTCACAATTTTTTTTACTATATATTCACATAGAAATCAGCTGATTTACATTGGAATAATATTTCACAATTTTTACTGTATTTTTGATCAAATAAATTCAGCTTTGATCACAGGAATAAATTAAATTTTACTATATGTTCATATAGAAATCAACTTTTTTACATTGGAATGATATTTCACAATTTTTACTGTATTTTTGATCAAATAAATTCAGCTTTGATCACAGAAATAAATTTAATTTTACTATATATTCACATAGAAATCAGCTGATTTACATTGGAATAATATTTCACAATTTTTACTGTATTTTTGATCAAATAAATTCAGCTTTGATCACAGAAATAAATTAAATTTTACTATATATTCACATAGAATTTAGAAATCAGCTGATTTACACTGTAATAATATTTTATTTTTGATCAAATAAAGGCATCCTTTAAAAACATTAAAATCTTAATTAAAGCCAAGTCTTAAATGCAAACTTCAGTTTTACAGGACGAGGACAACAACCATGTCATCCAAATCTTCCCTTCTGAAAGTGATTCTCCTGGGCGACGGCGGCGTGGGCAAGAGTTCGCTAATGAACCGCTACGTCACCAACAAGTTCGACGCGCACCTCTTCCACACCATCGGCGTGGAGTTCCTCAACAAGGACCTGGAGGTGGACGGGCGTACGGTTACGCTCCAGATCTGGGACACGGCGGGACAGGAGCGCTTCCGAAGCCTTCGAACGCCGTTCTACCGCGGCTCCGACTGTTGCTTGCTAACCTTTAGCGTCGACGACAGCCAGAGCTTCCACAACCTCGTCAACTGGAAGAAGGAGTTCATCTACTACGCAGACGTCAAGGAGCCCGAAAGCTTCCCGTTCGTGCTTCTGGGAAACAAAGTAGACGTGACTGAGAGGCAAGTGTCGAGCGAAGAAGCTCAGGAGTGGTGCCGGGATAGCGGCGGATACCCGTATTTCGAGACTAGCGCTAAAGATGCTACGAATGTCGCGGATGCGTTCGAGGAAGCCGTGAGACGAGTCTTGGCTTTGGAGGAACGACACGAGCATTTGATTCCCACAGACACCGTTAACCTGCACAGAAAGCCACGCGGATCCTCGCCGTGCTGTTAATTAGCGGGAATCGTTAGATATTTAATGTGTCTTGAATGAACTGGATGAGTCTGCGTTATGTTTTGAACATGCACGCACTTTGATATGCACTAAACACTGGTTTGGTTTCATTCTGGGTGTCATTCTTGCGTCTGATGACTCTGCGCATTCAGATGTTTATATATATACATATATTTATCTCTCTTATGGGGTTTGAGTGGGTTATCGTGTGAGACGGATGTGGTTTTGTGTTCAGCATTAGAAGAGCAAATGTAAGGAATGCACTGCGTTGTTGCACCAAGGCTTTTGTTTTCCATTTTAAAAATATCGAAACCTCATTCAAACTAAAGGAATTTACTTGAGACTCTGTCAAAAACAAAATTGTCTCGTTTTCCAGCACAAACATCTGGAAAACGAGACGGAAACACTGAAGAAGAACAGCTGTGTTGGATAGTGTGTGTTTTTCTAACCTCACTGACAAATAGTTTGTCTTATTTACTGAAAACAAGTCTTAATATATCATACGCCGTTATGCTCGTCTAGTAAATGTATCTTGTTTGATGGATTTTCTGATATTTTTCCTGGAAAACAAGACAGAAGTACTGAGATGTTCTTATAACTATGATTAACTTGCGCAGGCGTTCATACTCTCTGGTTGATTTCTAATATATTAACATTACAAAATTGTGTAGCGTGTGCCAAATATATACAAAGTACTTGTACTAAAGATATGGATAATATGGTGGAGAGTTTAAGCACTTACTTTAAAAAGATGCACTAAAATCTCAATATTGTAGATTGTTAAATTGAAATTAAAAAGTATGGAACAATACTTGTTGAAACTGTTTATTTGATTTATTTTAATAATGTACAAGTGTGAAATCTTCATCGTTAATGTATTTCCGCACTCCTTTATTCAGACGTTAGCAGCTGATACTGTGAAAACACCAGGTATAAACAACTCAAACATGAAATATGACTCTGAATGTTAAACATGTATAAAAAAAGCACAGCACAAAAGAATCCGTGTGTAACCGCATCAGCCGAGGAGATGCTTCTTCCCGAGGAACTGCACCTTCCTGTCGAAGGCTGTGGAGCGTATCGGCGCGTTGGCTTCGTAGAAGGGGTTCATTGCAAACTGGGTAAAAACACACATAAACATGTATTAAAACAAACGCAGTGTGTTCATACGGCACTGGAATGCAGAAATCATACATGACTGACCTTGATGTACAGATCATAAACATCACTGAAGAAGTTCTTGATTCCGTCCTCTTGCCGGACGTCATGGAGCATGATGAATCTCATATGTATATGCAAGTAAAGTTAAGGATAAATAGGACAGGATTCATTACACACTGTGTTTCATGCAGCCCTGAGGTGGGATGGTTATGGTTATGACAGACAGGGATATGCTTATTGCATGCGTATGGTTCACTGGTTCATCACGTGATGAGGAGGATATGGCCAGCAGTGACGAAGGCGGAGACGAACCACTCGTTGAACTTGTCCACGGTCTTCAGGTACATGTTGCTGGACTGCCACATGTTCTCGTCCACCAGATCCAGAGCGGCGTGAGCGATGAACTGGTTCAGGTGCCGGTGATCATCCTGTCAGATTACAGTACAGACACCATCAGCATCAGCACTGTTTAATGACATCATCATCATCCTGTCAGCAGATTACAGTACAGACACCATCAGCATCATCAACATTGACAGTTATCAATGACATCATGTTGTGAGGTATAAGTGACGTCATCATGTTGTCACATATCAGTGACATCATCATGTTGTCATATATCAGTGACATCATCATGTTGTCAGGTATTAGTGACATCATCATGTTGTCAGGTATCAGTGACATCATCATGTTGTGAGTTATAAGTGACATAATCATGTTGTGAGGTATCAGTGACATCATCATGTTGTCATATCAGTGACATCATCATGTTGTCATATATCAGTGACATCATCATGTTGTAAGGTATTAGTGACATCATCATGTTATCATATATCAGTGACATCATCATGTTGTCATATATCAGTGACATCATCATGTTGTCAGGTATCAATGATATCATGTTGTGAGTTATAAGTGACGTCATCATGTAAGGTATTAGTGACGTCATCATGTTGTGAGGTATCAGTGACATCATCATGTTGTCATTATATATCAGTGACATCATTATGTTGTCAGGTATCAGTGACATCATCATGTTGTGAGTTATAAGTGACATCATCATGTTGTACGGTATCAGTGACATCATCATGTTGTCATTATATATCAGTGACATCATTATGTTGTCAGGTATCAGTGACATCATCATGCTGTGAGTTATAAGTGACATCATCATGTTGTACGGTATCAGTGACATCATCATGTTGTCATTATATATCAGTGACATCATTATGTTGTTAGGTATCAGTGACATCATCATGCTGTGAGTTATAAGTGACATCATCATGTTGTACGGTATCAGTGACATCATCATGTTGTCATTATATATCAGTGACATCATCATGTTGTCAGGTATCAATGACATCATGTTGTGAGTTATAAGTGACGTCATCATGTAAGGTATTAGTGACGTCATCATGTTGTGAGGTATCAGTGACATCATCATGTTGTCATTATCAGTGACATCATCATGTTGTGAGGTATCAGTGACATCATTATGTTGTCATTATATATCAGTGACATCATTATGTTGTCAGGTATCAGTGACATCATCATGTTGTACGGTATCAGTGACATCATCATGTTGTCATTATATATCAGTGACATCGTTATGTTGTCAGGTATCAGTGACATCATCATGCTGTGAGTTATAAGTGACATCATCATGTTGTCATATATCAGTGACATCATCATGTT
>NC_138226.1:978643-1001143 GCF_964197995.2 Scardinius erythrophthalmus
CTGGGAATAATACACCGCTGGATGCGATCGACCAATCAGAATCAAGTATTCCACAGAGCCGTGTAATAAAATATGGTGATGTCCTGTTTGTGTTTGACTTGCAGGTGTTGTCCGGCCGAGAGCTTCTGCAGCTCATGAAGATCAGTCCTCACTCGCCGCTACACACATCTCTGGTGACACACTAATGCTGAAATACCAGTGGATTGATCAGTTGTTGCTTTGTGTAACACATTCCTCTGTTTCTCGTTCTTTCACATTCGGCAGGTTTCAGATATCCAGTCGGGACAGACGGGTAGGTCATGATATGATGCAGATACAATTAAATGTCTTTCTTTTTCAAAACTTTGCTTAAAGTCCCCCTGTAGTCAATCATGTTATCCCTTAAAACTCATCTCTGATCACCAAAATTACATATTTAAAAGTTTTTTTCCTTCTTCATCTCTTAAAATATCTTGAATCTAACTCGACACCCTTGCCTCATTTAGTATGCGCGGTTCTATGAATATGCAGATGAGCCCCGCCTCCACTCACTCCCTCAGCTCAGAGATCCACTGGTTGGCGATCACACGTTGATCTGATTGGTTACAAGGTAGTTTGTGACGTCAGAAACACCAGCGATTTCAAACTGTGTTTTTGAGACTGTCTTTGGTTCACTGCAGTTTTAAGGAGGAAATACTCAGCAATGCTGTCGACTTATGAACTTACACATGGTTTGTCTTAAAGCAGATTAAAAACACCACATAGACACATAAACTACATTAAAAGCTGGATTTTCACCACAGGGGGACTTTAATAAATCCCTGTGCAGGTTGTTAAAGTTGGCATAAAATACAAATTGATCTTATTTACTTTTTTTAATGCTGGTCTTATTGTGAACGATTCATCTTTGCACATCCACATTATTGTTTTTAATCTTTTTTTTAAATATATAAACATGCTTCATCTCTAAAATGCTTCTTCTTTTCGGCTCATGTAGACACTATTCCTGATTCCTTTCTTGGTACAAAAAATCCCATCCTAAATTTTTCTCACTCAATACATCATCAGAGAACTATGGAAGCTTGTTTCCGCCACAGAATAAATAAATAAAAAAGGTAATTACGACCTTTTTTCTCACAATCTCAGAATTGTGAGATATAAAGTCGCAATTGCGAGAGGGGAAAAAAAAGTGTCTTTTTTTCCTTAGAATTGGACTTTATAACACAGTTGCGACTTTATATCATGCAATTCTGAGATAAAAAGTCAGGATTGTGAGAAAAAATTCGCAATTATCTTTTAAAATGTTTAGATCTGTGGCGGAAACGAGCTTCCATAGGGAACTGCAGTGAAGAGGTTGTGGCTCGTGTTTCGCTAATAAGCGTTCCTGCTGACGCTGTTGGTTCAGTGATGACTGTTGTTCAACTCGACAGGTTTCCTGATGAGCCTCTTCACGGAGCTGACGGACCGGCACACTGACAGACACTGCTGTGACACTTCGACCCAAACCATCTCTATATCCGCGCATCAGGAGTCTCTCGGTAAGCCTTCACGTCTGTCGTGCGTCACACTGAATTACACGTTCCTTGTGTGGAGCGTTCATTTCTTAAAGTCCCCCTGTAGTCTCTTAAAACTCATCTCTGATCACCAAAATGACATATTTAAAAGTTTTTTTCCTTCTTCATGCCTTAAAATATCTTGAATGTAACTCGACACCCTTGCCTCATTTAGTATGCGTGGTTGTATGAATATGCAAATGAGCCCCGCCTCCACTCACTCAGCTCAGAGATCCACTGGTTGACGATCACACGTTGATCTGATTGGTTACAAGGTAGTTTGTGACGTCAGAAACACCAGCGATTTCAAAGCGTGTTTTTGAGACTGTCTTTGGTTCACTGCAGTTTTAAGGAGGAAATACTCAGCAATGCTGTCGACTTATGAACTTACACATGCTTTGTCTGAAAGCGTATGATCTTTTACCATATTTAACCATATTTAGCAGATTTTCCTCCAAAAATCTACCCAGAAGATGCAAAAAAGTCAGATGATTCCAATCTTTTCTGTGATTTCTTTTCTTTTCTTCACTTTCATTTTTCATAATATTAATATTTTAATAATATTTCACAATTTTTACTGTATTTTTGATCAAATAAATTCAGCTTTGATCACAGGAATAAATTACACTTTACTATATATTCACATAGAAAACTGCTGATTTACACTGGAATAATATTTCACAATTTTTACTGTATTTTTTTATGTATTTTTAAGTTGAGAAGATGCAGCTGATCGACGAGGAGTATGAAGTGCTTCGGCACAGAGGAGAGCACTGGCCGTCAGTCGAGGCGAAGCTTGCGGAGTACAGGAAGGAGATCCAGGAGCAGGCGCAGCTCGAGCTCGACGCAAAGGTCTGCAAGAGAAGCATGTTCAGGAGTTTACACGAGTAAAGGGTGGAGGAACCTTTTCATAGTTCCCGGAAACTACCCAAACACTGGGTTGTTACGTCTGACCCAGGATCTGGCTTAAAGACACGCCAACACACACGTTTAAAGACACGCCACACACACGTTTAAGTTTTTGTCTCTTGTTTTCTGAGGTAATAAAATTAAGAGAGTATTTGCTTAAAGAAAGCAAAACTATCTGCCAGTGGAGTAAGAAAAGTATTTTTTGCAGTGTAGATCTATCCGGAGCGAAGGCCCTCTAATAGAGCTGTCTTCCTGCAGATGCAGCACTTCATGGAGGTGGAGATGGCGAAGGTGAAGCGTGAGGAGAAAGAGGCTTCTCGGAGAGAGATCCTGGAGCTGAGACGAGACATGGAGAGAACGCATGAGCTGAAGTCTGAGGCTCTGATGAGTCGAGAGAAGAACGCCATCGAGCGATTACACAGACAACAGGAGGTGCTGTCAGAAAATACATACAGAACTGATCAGTGCTGGGCGGTGTGGCCAAAAATCCATATCACCGTATTTTTCTGAATTACACCGGTATTGCGGTATATAAAAAATTCATATCATAACACAAATAAACACTGGTATTCGGTGTGAGCCGGTATGCCGCCCAGCACTCTAACTAATGTCACCAAATCAGTACAAACCAGATGTTAATCCTTCAATGCTCCCCGTCTGTATGAAACTGTCCGAACCAGATAGAGGAAAAAGATCTTTATGCTCAGAGACAAGCCGTGCTGAGAGAGATGGAGTCTGTGCGGAGCGGAGAGATGGAGCTGAAGCTCAGCGTCGAGGCCTTCCAGAAGTGAGTCGCACTATAGCGGTGTACACCTCCAGACTAACCCTCCAGCAGCGCTTCACTCTACTCTTTATTTTTTAAGTCATATCACCATCTTCGATCAAATAAAATCTATCAATTTATGCATTTTTTTGTGATTTTTGAGGTATTTTTTTATTTATTAACCTCTAAAAGTACCATATTTTTATGTAAAATATGGTTATTTTTATGTTATATTTAATATTTCTTTTACTTTTTTTTTTTAAACATTCCATTAAGTTAATATGGAACTTGAACATTTGGTGACGTCTGATGACATATGTTGGTATAAAAATAACAAAAAAGCAAAAATATCATTAGCCACTAACTTAGATGGCTCTAGTACTCAATGGCTGCATATAGGCTAAAATCTATAAATAATCTTTGTAACAAACTTAGTAAATAATTAGTAGACTAGTAAATAACAAAACTAAACTAAAACTAAAGCTATTATTATTTTTTTAAATAGTAATTGAAACAAAGCCTATATTAAGTTATTAAAAGCTGAAATATTAGAGGAAAAACTAAAACTTAAGGTTAAATATGTCAAGTTGAAGTGCTAATATTACTAGACTAAAAACAAATAATACATAATTAAAAGTGCATGTAAAAAAATAATAAACATAAAATTACTCTGAAAATGTTTATTTGAAAATATACAAATAAAAAATGGTAACGCTTTACGTAAAGCCTGTGTATATATAATGCATTCTGAAAGTGTTTTAATGCAAACCTTATAATGCATTGCATGATTTAATGAATAATTGTAACCACAGTTATAATACCGATCTATGCATTTCAGTCTGCAAATATTATAATGCATTGTAACATTTGCTTACAATTATTTATGAAAATATATAATGCAAAAATATTAAGAATACCTTTATAAAACATTAAACATAAAGGTAAAGTAAAGGCTACCCAAAAAATGTATAATTCAGAATATTAGTAAATGCTATTTTGATGAACACTTCTGTCAATCACGTTCTGACGGTGACGGTGTGTTTTATAGGATACGAGCTCTTTAACTATTAACTATTCTCTGACTGAATCTCGTTTATAATATCATGGAATCTCTTACAGTCAATCCAGACATTACTCAGACACCAGATATAATGTTTGATATAGTTTCACTAGTGTGATCAGGACACTATAGTTCATTTCTGTAAGTGAGGAGAGCAGAATAAAGTAAACTGTGAGATATTACACCCAGATATTCTTCATACAGAGACTACCAGTAAAAATTATACAAATTTGGGTCCAAAACTGATTGGGACACTTTGAGCTGATCATGTTTTGCTGAAGTGTGTTGTCTTTAATTGCTAATGCTCTTTTTACACACAGACTGAACACAATGAAGCATTGCTTGGTGATTGGTTGAGCTAAACTGGTATTATCTAATTGTGTAGTTAAATTTAACAGCTGACAGATATTCAACATAATTCATGTGTGAGACAGTCTAACAGAAGGATGGACAAAACCAGTCAAATATCAACTGAGTTCTGCTCATATTTCATTACCATTCTCTAAACTATAGCGAATAAACTGAGATAATGTGAGACATGTTGAAGATGTGTGAATAGATTGTGGTTTGATGTGCTGATGTCTTGAACGCCTCAGAAGCTGTCGGCTGCAGGAGGAGAAGATGAAGGCCGTGGAGGATCTTCTGAGGAGGAGAGAGCTGAGTGTGAAGAGTGTGGAGGACTCGTTCGACCAGAGGCTGAAGAGCGAGATCCTGAGGTAAGCAGAGATCGCACATCTCACTGGTCACGTGTAGTGGAGACCGGCGGAGGAGAACAATTACTGTGGTGTTTAATGGGATAAACTTGGAATCAGGAACATCAGAACAGGAGACGGTCACACTTTATTTTACGGTGTCAGTGTTACAGTGTGATTGAATATTTAAGTACTGAGTAATATTAAGCAACTACATGTACTTACTATAGGGTTAGGGTTTGGTTAGGGTTTGGTTAGGGTTAGTTGCATGTAATTATGCATAATTTAGAGTTATTACTATGGTAAGTATATATAACATGTAACAAGTGTTGTGAACTTAGAATCGAAAGACCAGGAGACTTGGTTGTTTCTTCAGCAGGATTCTTTATTGAGAACACGAGCTGTCGTTAGCTGTAGTCACCAAGTCTGACGTGAATGTTCTCTTACAGTTTATATACATTTAGGGGCAGGAACCGAAAAAGACAGGTTTAGGAACCGGTTTTAGACAGAGCATTGCCCACCCTAATCCACTCAGCATATCTATTCAAACACTGAGACCCGAGTACAGGACTGGCTGGACTTTCTTGCTAAAACACAAACTCCAAGAGTTTCAGTAAAACAGGACTGACCAGAGTCGTTTGCTAGAAAACTCTGATAATCATAATTTATACCTAACCTTAACATGCTAAATTCAATGTAAACCTAAATTAAACATTTTAATAAATCTGGATTCCCACACAAGGACACTGTAAAATAAAGTGTTGCCCAGGAGACTAAGGGTACGTTCACACGCTTAAACTGGATAATCTTTTCCTGTGAGTTTTCCGCGGACAGACGATTATCAAACGATCCTCATTCACACGGATCCGCGAAAACGACTATAATCGCTGTATTCTGCTGTCAGGCCAGTAGATGGCGATGAAACACTGGAGACTGAACACGTGATACGCACGTGCATGACGTCATCGTCTTCAGAGAATCGTGTTTTTGTTGTTTTACACGGAGACCGTTTGACACTTTGAAACCCGTTTTTAAAAGTTTGTGTGTTCAGGCCCTAAAACACCGTTATTAAATTATTAATAATGCGTTATTACCAAAACGCATTAAACATCTCACGTTTTTAGTTGAAACCGGTGTCGTGTAAACAGCCCCTCACACAACCTTACATTACCGAGAACGGACGGAGACTGAGGGAGAACACAGGGTTTAAATACACAGAGCAAACAAAAGGAACTAAATTAGATAATTAGCAGGACTCACGTGATTGAGACGACTAATTACACAGACTGGGGGAAACTGGACTAAACCATAAACACTATGAATCATGGGAAACAGACCATACATGTAACATCACTAGGGCTGGGTATCGGTTCAGATATTCCGATTCTAAATTCGATTTTTGATTTCGATTCCCGATTCGACTCGATGAATATAGATTTAACACAAATCCTATATTTATAAAAAAGAACAGTGAACATAAGTTTACAAGAGGTTAATTAATAAAAAGACATTAGGAACTCTTCAACTCTTTTTGTTTTAGCTACACTTGTGGACATTAACACAGAACCCAACTCTATATTTCAAACGCATACGATGAGTCGACAGGATTTTGATGCGAGATGAAAAGTTGATGCTGAAAGTTGGACGAGTCTGAACCGCCGCACGCCTTGATCAAACAGGATCTGGTTTAAGATTAAACACACATAATATCTCACAGCATTCGCTGTAACGCGTGGCCAGTGGAGGAGCACTAATACTGGCTTCTGGGTGATGGATAAATAAATAAATATGGGAAAAAATCGATTTGTGAATCAATCTTGAATCGACCACATTTTAAAAAACGATTAATTGAAACTCTCCTGAGTTCTGCTGGTCCTCTCGTGACTGACTGGTTAATCCTGCAGAGGTCGCTCTTGTGACACGACTTGGAAACCTCATCTGTGATGCAGTGGTTGTTCATGTCTAGTCCAGTAATGATGCTGTGTGTGTTTCTACACTGGGCCTTTATTTATAACCTTCAGACAGCTTTAATAAAGTTTGTATTGATGAGCTTTCATTTTCAAAAGTTTGGGTCAGTAAGAATAATTTACATTTTTAATCATTTAAAACACTTTTATTCATCAAGGACGCATTAAATTGATCAAACGTGACAGTAAAGACATTTATAATGTTACAAAAGATTCAATTTCAAACATATGCTGATCTTTTGATCTTTCTATTCATTTCATTTTTAATTTCTGAACGATCATGTGACACTGAAGACTGGAGTAATGATGCTGAAAATTCAGCTTTGATCACAGGAATAAATTACACTTTATTATATAATCACATAGAAAACAGATGATTTACATTGGAATAATATTTCACAATTTTTACTGTATTGTTGGTCAGATAAGAACCTTACCAGAAATCGCACCAGTCGTTTGATGAGTAGTGATTGTTCAGAGAGAGTGAAGCCGTTATGATGTCATTGTGAACTGAACGTGTGTTTCAGATATCAGCTGGAGCTGAAGGAGGATTACACCAAGAGAACGGAGACACTGACAGAACAAGAGAAGAGGATTAAAGGTACTGAAGAATTAACAGTAATCAGTTACCGTTGTTGAATATAAACTGAAGAATTATATCACAGTAGATTTATTGATAATGAACGGCCTTATTTCCCCGTTCGCAGCGGAAGCGCTTCGTCTGCAGAAGGAGTCTGCTAATGTTGATGCAAAAGCAGAAGAGCATGAGAGACATCTATCAGAAGTCAAACGTCTGCAGGTAAAGCAGATCTGATCCCATAATTCATCTGTGCCAAAGAAAGTGATGCATGGATCTTTCTAAGCATGACATTGATGTGCTGATATTCTATTAAAGTTGCTTTTAGGCCTCCGTTCACTTTACAAACTCTCTCTTTAAAGGTCTATTCTCAGAAATGATATGCTGTTCTTTCCCATGTGACCCTGGACCACATAAGGGTCAATTGTTTGAAATTGAGATGTGTGCATCATCCGAAAGATGAATAAATAAGCTTTCCATTAATTTATGGAAGGTGCAAAAAAATCTAAACATTGAGAAAATCACCTTTAAAGTTCATTTATGTTCGCAATTTTGCTGCATTCACTCACAAAAATATTTTTTTAATATATTTACGGAAGGAAATTTACTAAATATCTTCATGGAACATGATCTTTACTTAATATCCTAATGATTTTTGGCATAAAAGAAAAATCGATAATTTTGACCCTATTGACTATTGCCACAAATATACACTGCAAATATTGCTTTTCTTACTCAGTATTTTTGTCTCGTTTCCAGTCCAAATATCTAAAAATTCTTAAATCAAGTAGCATTTACTAGAGAAGTGAAGAATTCTATCTTGCTTTCTGATAAAACATTTTTAAATGAAGTGTTTTTGCTTAAAATAAGCAAAATTATCTGCCAATGGGATAAGAAAAGTAATCTTAATTCAAATGGAAAACATGAAAAATAATCTTAATTCAAATGGTAAACATGAAAAATAATCTTAATTCAAATGGAAAACAAGAAAAATAATCTTAATTCAAGAAAAAAAATCCTAATTCAAATGGAAAACAAGAAAAAAAAATCCTAATTCAAATGGAAAACAAGAAAAATAATCTAAGCATGACATTGCTTAATTCAAATGGAAAACAAATGGAAAACATGAAAAATAATCTTAATTCAAATGGAAAACAAGATTATTTTTCTTACCCCACTTTGTTTATTTTAAGCAATGACTCACTTCATTTAAAAATGTTTTATCAGAAAGCAAGATAGAATTCTTCACTTCTCTAGTAAATGCTACTTGATTTAAGAATTTGGACTGGAAACGAGACAAAAATACTTGTTTGCGGTGTACCCGTGCGACATGTGACTGGTTCTGTGGTCCAGGGTCACGTGTGTGTGTGTGTGTGTGTGTGTGTGTGTGTGTGTGTGTGTGTGTGTGTGTGTGTGTGTGTGTGTGTGTGTGTGTGTGTGTGTGTGTGTGTGTGAAACCGGTCTGAACACAGTATGTTGCAGTGGTAGTGTTTAACAGCACATTCCCGCAGACGGAGCTGGAGTCGGCCCGATCGCAGACGTCTCTCCTGACCCGAGAGAACGAGCGTCTCCGACAGAGACTGGAGAACATGAGTGATTATTCAGCGCTGAAGAGAGAAACACAAGAGCTGCAGACTCACATCACACTGATGGAGCTCCAGCTGGAGGAGAAACTCCAGGAGAACCAGCGGCTCAGACAAGGTGCTTCCGGTTCCTCCGGTTCCTCTCTCTCTCTGTGTTTCAGATCCTCGTTCTGCTGGAGGTTCTGAAGATCTGCAGTCAATCACAGTGCTCTTATTAGAGGACCAACACACCTCAAACAACCTGAGATTAAACTGTTTCTGAAAGAGTCTCTTCTGCTCAGCAAAGCTGCATTATTATGATCAAAAATACAGTAAAAACAGTGAAATATTATTATAATGTAAATCATCTGTTCTCTATGTGAATATACAGTAAAGTGTAATTTATTCCTATGATCAAAGCTGAATGTTCAGCATAATTACTCCAGTCTTCAGTGTCACATGATCCTTCAGAAATCACTCTAATATGAGGATCTGATGATCAAGAAACATTTATGATTATTATCAGTGTTGAAAACTGTTCATATTTCTGTGGAAACGGTCATACATTTTATTTCTCAGGATTCTTTGATGAATAGAAAGTTCAAAAGAACAGAATTTATTTGAAATATAAATGTTTTGTAACAGTAAATATCTCTTTTTTTTTTTTAAATAAATTTTTACATTTCTTAAATATATACACTGCCATTTGGGGTCAGAAGGTTTTTCTTTTTCTTTCTATTCATCAAAATATTCATCTGAAAATTCAGCTTTGATCACAGGAATAAATATCATTTTACAATATATTCACATAGAGAACAGTTATTTTAAATTGAAATAATGTGCACAATTTTTACTGTAATTTCTGTATTTTTGATCACATAAATGCAGTCGTGGTGAGAAGAAGATACTTCTTTTATATTAACTTCATATATATATATAAATATCAATTATTATTATTATTATTTTTTTTTAAAACTTCCATTAGACTTTAAAATAGCTTCCTCTCACATTTTAATTAAAATCAAAGTTTGCTTATCAATTGAAGGAGCTTTATTTTTATGAATTGATGAACTAACATTATTCCAACCTTTTATAATGATTCCATTTATCAATAATAATGTTTCAGCAGGATCGGGATGGACAACTCCTTTATATTTGCTCATGCATCTTTTCTGAGAAAAAAAAACAAACACCAAACATTTGCAGACTAAAAATGTAAAAACAAGCGAGTGATTTGTGGGAACGGTGCGCTGGACTCCTGTGAGGTCGGAGCAGTTCAGGCCGGGATCTGAAGGGGTCAGACGGGGAGAACACACACACACACACCAGTGGCCAGTGTAGATGTGCTCCGCTTGTTAATTTGGCGCTCTTGGCTGGAATTGAGCATTTGGGGGGAGATGGGGGGGATAGGGGGGATGGGGGGATGGGGGGTTGGGGGGGGGGGACAGAGAAGCGCTTCATGGTTTCCTCTAATACAGCAGAGACTCTGAGCTTGTCCCTCTGTAACCCGTTCATGCTTTCAAGTGTGAATCATGATCAGTGTGGGGGAAAGTTACTTTTAAAAGTTATGCATTACAATATTGCGTTACTCACAACAAAAGTAACTAATTGCGTTTCTTAGTTTCTTTTTATGAGAAGTAATGCGTTACATTATTTTTGCGTTACTTTTCTCACCTGGGCTGGGCTTGCTTGTTTGTTTTTTAATAACAACAAAAAAAGTTCTATTTTTGGTAAATGTTAAGACATTTTCACACCGAAAGTGAAGTGAATAATCCTCAAGCTGAAGGAAATGCAGATTTAATCCTGTACAGTAGAGTACAGTAGAGTACAGAAGAGTACAGAAGAGTACAGAAGAGGTGGAGTACAGAGAGTACAGAAGAGTACAGAAGAGGTGGAGTACAGTAGAGTACAGAAGAGTACAGAAGAGTACAGAAGAGGTGGGGTACAGTAGAGTACAGTAGAGGTGGAGTACAGTAGAGGTGGAGTACAGTAGAGGTGGAGTACAGTAGAGTACAGAAGAGTACAGAAGAGGTGGAGTACAGTAGAGCACAGTAGAGGCGGAGTACAGTAGAGTACATTAGAGGCGGAGTACAGTAGAGTACAGTAGAGGTGGAGTACAGTGGAGTACAGTAGAGGTGGAGTACAGTAGAGGAAGAGTACAGTAGAGGTGGAGTACAGTGGAGTACAGTAGAGGTGGAGTACAGTGGAGTACAGTAGAGGTGGAGTACAGTAGAGTACAGTAGAGGTAGAGTACAGTAGAGGTAGAGTACAGTAGAGTAGAGGTAGAGAACAGTAGAGTACAGTAGAGGTGGAGTACAGTGGAGTACAGTAGAGGTGGAGTACAGTAGAGGAAGAGTACAGTAGAGGTGGAGTACAGTAGAGTACAGTAGAGGTAGAGTACAGTAGAGTACAGTAGAGGTAGAGTACAGTAGAGCACAGTAGAGGTAGAGTACAGTAGAGTAGAGGTAGAGAACAGTAGAGTACAGTAGAGGTAGAGTACAGTAGAGTACAGTAGAGGTAGAGTACAGTAGAGTAAAGGTAGAGTACAGTAGAGGTAGAGTACAGTAGAGTACAGTAGAGGTAGAGTACAGCAGAGGTAGAGTACAGTAGAGGTAGAATACAGTAGAGGTAGAGTACAGTAGAGGTAGAGTACAGTAGAGGTAGAGAACAGTAGAGTACAGCCGAGGTAGAGTACAGTAGAGTAGAGGTAGAGTACAGTAGAGTACAGTCGAGGTAGAGTACAGTAGAGTACAGTAGAGGTAGAGTACAGTAGAGTACAGTAGAGGTAGAGTACAGCAGAGGTAGAGTACAGCAGAGTACAGCAGAGGTAGAGTACAGCAGAGGTAGAGTACAGCAGAGGTAGAGTACAGCAGAGGTAGAGTACAGTAGAGGTAGAGTACAGCAGAGGTAGAGTACAGCAGAGGTAGAGTACAGCAGAGGTAGAGTACAGTAGAGGTAGAGTACAGTAGAGGTAGAGGTAGAGAACAGTAGAGGTAGAGTACAGTAGAGGTAGAGGTAGAGAACAGTAGAGTACAGCAGAGGTAGAATAGAGTAGAGGTAGAGTACAGTAGAGTACAGTAGAGGTAGAGTACAGTAGAGGTAGAGAACAGTAGAGTACAGTAGAGGTAGAGTACAGTAGAGGTGGAGTACAGTAGAGGTAGAGTACAGTAGAGGTAGAGGTAGAGAACAGTAGAGGTAGAGGTAGAGAACAGTAGAGTACAGCAGAGGTAGAGTAGAGTAGAGTACAGTACAGTAGAGTACAGCAGAGGTAGAGTACAGTAGAGTAGAGGTAGAGTACAGTAGAGGTAGAGTACAGTAGAGTACAGTAGAGGTAGAGTACAGTAGAGGTAGAGTACAGTAGAGTACAGTACAGCAGAGGTGGAGTACAGCAGAGGTGGAGTACAGTAGAGTACAGTAGAGGTAGAGTACAGTAGAGGTAGAGTACAGTAGAGTACAGTACAGCAGAGGTGGAGTACAGCAGAGGTGGAGTACAGTAGAGTACAGTAGAGGTAGAGTACAGTAGAGTACAGTAGAGTAGAGGTAGAGTACAGCAGAGGTAGAGTACAGTAGAGTAGAGGTAGAGAACAGTAGAGTACAGTAGAGTACAGTAGAGTAGAGGTAGAGTACAGTAGAGTACAGTAGAGTACAGTAGAGGTAGAGTACAGTAGAGTACAGTAGAGTACAGTAGAGGTAGAGTACAGTAGAGTACAGTAGAGTACAGTAGAGTACAGTAGAGGTAGAGTACAGTAGAGTACAGTACAGCAGAGGTGGAGTACAGCAGAGGTAGAGTACAGTAGAGTACAGTAGAGGTAGAGTACAGTAGAGGTAGAGTACAGTAGAGTACAGTACAGCAGAGGTGGAGTACAGCAGAGGTGGAGTACAGTAGAGTACAGTAGAGGTAGAGTACAGTAGAGTACAGTAGAGTAGAGGTAGAGTACAGCAGAGGTAGAGTACAGTAGAGTAGAGGTAGAGAACAGTAGAGTACAGTAGAGTACAGTAGAGTAGAGGTAGAGTACAGTAGAGTACAGCAGAGGTAGAGTACAGTAGAGTACAGCAGAGGTAGAGTTCAGTAGAGGTGGAGTACAGTAGAGGTGGAGTACAGTAGAGTACAGTACAGCAGAGGCGGAGTACAGTAGAGTACAGTACAGCAGAGGTGGAGTACAGTAGAGTACAGTAGAGGTAGAGTACAGTAGAGTACAGTAGAGGTAGAGTACTCTACCTCTACTGAGGTAGAGTACAGTAGAGTAGAGGTAGAGTACAGCAGAGGTAGAGTACAGTAGAGGTAGAGTACAGTAGAGTAGAGGTAGAGTACAGTAGAGGTAGAGTACAGTAGAGTAGAGGTAGAGTACAGCAGAGGTAGAGTACAGTAGAGTAGAGGTAGAGAACAGTAGAGTACAGTAGAGGTAGAGTACAGTAGAGTAGAGGTAGAGTACAGTAGAGTACAGTAGAGGTAGAGTACAGTAGAGGTAGAGTACAGTAGAGGTGGAGTACAGTAGAGGTGGAGTACAGTAGAGTACAGTACAGTAGAGGTGGAGTACAGTAGAGTACAGTAGAGTACAGTACAGTAGAGGTGGAGTACAGTAGAGTACAGTAGAGGTAGAGTACAGTAGAGTGGAGGTAGAGTACAGTAGAGTACAGTAGAGTACAGTAGAGGTAGAGTACAGTAGAGGTAGAGTACAGTAGAGTAGAGGTAGAGTACAGTAGAGTACAGTAGAGGTAGAGTACAGCAGAGGTAGAGTACAGTAGAGTAGAGGTAGAGTACAGTAGAGGTAGAGTACAGTAGAGTACAGTAGAGGTAGAGTACAGCAGAGGTAGAGTACAGTAGAGTAGAGGTAGAGAACAGTAGAGTACAGTAGAGGTAGAGTACAGTAGAGTAGAGGTAGGGTACAGTAGAGGTAGAGTACAGTAGAGTACAGTAGAGGTAGAGTTCAGTAGAGGTAGAGTACAGTAGAGTTCAGTAGAGGTAGAGTTCAGTAGAGGTAGAGTTCAGTAGAGGTAGAGTACAGTAGAGGTAGAGTTCAGTAGAGTAGAGGTAGAGTACAGTAGAGGTAGAGTACAGTAGAGTACAGTAGAGGTAGAGTTCAGTAAAGGTAGAGTACAGTAGAGTACAGCAGAGGTAGAGTTCAGTAGAGGTAGAGTACAGCAGAGGTAGAGTTCAGTAGAGGTAGAGTACAGTAGAGTACAGCAGAGGTAGAGTACAGTAGAGGTAGAGTTCAGTAGAGGTAGAGTACAGCAGAGGTAGAGTTCAGTAGAGGTAGAGTACAGCAGAGGTAGAGTTCAGTAGAGGTAGAGTTCAGTAGAGGTAGAGTACAGCAGAGGTAGAGTTCAGTAGAGGTAGAGTACAGCAGAGGTAGAGTTCAGTAGAGGTAGAGTACAGTAGAGGTAGAGTACAGTAGAGGTAGAGTACAGTAGAGTACAGTAGAGGTAGAGTTCAGTAAAGGTAGAGTACAGTAGAGTACAGCAGAGGTAGAGTTCAGTAGAGGTAGAGTACAGTAGAGGTAGAGTTCAGTAGAGGTAGAGTACAGTAGAGGTAGAGTACAGCAGAGGTAGAGTTCAGTAGAGGTAGAGTACAGCAGAGGTAGAGTTCAGTAGAGGTAGAGTACAGTAGAGGTAGAGTTCAGTAGAGGTAGAGTACAGTAGAGTACAGCAGAGGTAGAGTACAGTAGAGGTAGAGTTCAGTAGAGGTAGAGTACAGCAGAGGTAGAGTTCAGTAGAGGTAGAGTACAGCAGAGGTAGAGTACAGTAGAGGTAGAGTTCAGTAGAGGTAGAGTACAGCAGAGGTAGAGTACAGTAGAGGTAGAGTTCAGTAGAGGTAGAGTACAGTAGAGTACAGCAGAGGTAGAGTACAGTAGAGGTAGAGTTCAGTAGAGGTAGAGTACAGCAGAGGTAGAGTTCAGTAGAGGTAGAGTACAGCAGAGGTAGAGTTCAGTAGAGGTAGAGTTCAGTAGAGGTAGAGTACAGCAGAGGTAGAGTTCAGTAGAGGTAGAGTACAGCAGAGGTAGAGTTCAGTAGAGGTAGAGTACAGTAGAGGT
This sequence comes from Scardinius erythrophthalmus, assembly GCF_964197995.2. Classification (NCBI taxonomy): domain Eukaryota; kingdom Metazoa; phylum Chordata; class Actinopteri; order Cypriniformes; family Leuciscidae; genus Scardinius; species Scardinius erythrophthalmus. The sequence goes on from NC_138226.1 coordinate 993,738, forward strand.
AGAGTTCAGTAGAGGTAGAGTACAGTAGAGTACAGCAGAGGTAGAGTACAGTAGAGGTAGAGTTCAGTAGAGGTAGAGTACAGCAGAGTACAGCAGAGGTAGAGTACAGCAGAGGTAGAGTTCAGTAGAGGTAGAGTACAGCAGAGGTAGAGTTCAGTAGAGGTAGAGTACAGCAGAGGTAGAGTTCAGTAGAGGTAGAGTACAGCAGAGGTAGAGTACAGTAGAGGTAGAGTTCAGTAGAGGTAGAGTACAGTAGAGTACAGCAGAGGTAGAGTACAGCAGAGGTAGAGTTCAGTAGAGGTAGAGTACAGCAGAGGTAGAGTTCAGTAGAGGTAGAGTACAGCAGAGGTAGAGTTCAGTAGAGGTAGAGTACAGCAGAGGTAGAGTACAGTAGAGGTAGAGTTCAGTAGAGGTAGAGTACAGCAGAGGTAGAGTACAGTAGAGGTAGAGTTCAGTAGAGGTAGAGTACAGCAGAGGTAGAGTTCAGTAGAGGTAGAGTACAGCAGAGGTAGAGTTCAGTAGAGGTAGAGTACAGTAGAGTACAGCAGAGGTAGAGTACAGTATGCGCCTGTTGTCGAATGCGCATGCGTCGCGTCTGAACGCGTTGTTGTCTTTGGAGCTCTATCGATTTGATTTATAATTCTTGATTTTACTCTTTAAACTTACTTACAACAAACATTTTCTACTTTTCCTCACTGAGAAGCACTACTGCTCAAACCTCATAGTTACAACGCGGACTGTTGAGCAGACGTGTCTCAAGCCTGTTAGTGATTCTACGCTGGATACTCTTATAGGTTACTCCCGGGGATCACGGCTGAACGCGTCTTCTCAACACTCACTTACAAACATTTTTCACCTATCGTGCGTCTACTCTACACCCGTACCACTTAAAAGACGGATTATATCTAAGACGCTTGTCAGAAATTAGTATTAATTGATAGCATCACTGGTAGTGTCGTTGCTAACTTACTGTCCATCTGTTAAAATGGCGAATATATCAGATGCAAGTAGTCTACCTTTTGGTGCAGGTGAGGACACATTTGAGCTGCACGCACTGCAGTCTGAGCTGGAAGCTGTTGAGAAACAGATCCACGACCTTTTAGTGAGACAGGCCGAGCTGAGAGACCGGCGTTTAGCTCTTGAAACATCACGCGCTGATGCTCACAAATCAGAGATTAATGTTACTAACCCGCTGACTCCGACCTCGTCTACTCCGTGCGTTACTCGGCATCGGTCCCGAGCGCCAAGGTCGCGATCAGCCATGGTCTCGTTCACTCCGGCTCTAACACGCCACCACGAAGCCTGGATATTTCCGCAGCGGAAGACGCGAGTCAGGTCTAGACCAAGACCCTCTCCGACCCTCCCGGTTTTCGAGTTATCCACACAAAACCGCTTCTCCGCTCTTCGCGAAACAGAACGCGATGCTGTGATCATCGGTGATTCCATTGTTCGGCACGTCCATGCTACATCAGGTAAAAATAAGGTGCACAGTCACTGCTTTCCTGGTGCTCGTGTTTCTGAAATCGCTGCTCGCGTTCCCGAGATTCTGAACGATAACGAGCGCGTCGGAACTTTGGTATTGCACGCGGGAGTGAACGACATCAGGCTGCGCCAGACGGAAGTTCTGAAGAAAGACTTCAGGAATCTGATCGATACGGTACGCAGCACATCGCCTGATATAACGATCATTGTGTCAGGACCGCTTCCCACGTACCGTCTAGGACATGACAAGTTTAGTAGATTATTCGCGCTAAATGAATGGTTAACGTCATGGTGCAATGAGCAGAAACTGCTCTTTGTAAATAATTGGAATCTGTTTTGGGAGCGTCCTAGGCTTTACCGTGCTGATGGCTTACACCCAAACAGATTCGGATCGGATCTTCTGTCAGATAACATCTCCAAAACGTTAAATACCTTTTGACTAGTAACCAAAAGTCCAAATCATAGTCTCTGCTGCACCAAATTAACTGATATAAATACTAGTGTAGAACATTGCATAGAAACTGTGTCTATTCCTCGTTTAGTGCGATCAAATAATAAATCTACTGCAGGATCTAGGAAAAATCTAATTGTTATTAAAACAGAAAATGTTGCTATTAGTAAACAAAAACAATTTCTAAAGCTAGGTCTTTTAAACATTAGATCACTCACACCTAAGGCAGTTATTGTAAATGAAATAGTCACAGATAATAGCATAGATGTACTTTGCCTTACTGAAACCTGGCTTAAACCAAATGATTATTTCGGTCTAAATGAGTCTACTCCATCAGGATACTCCTATAAGCACGAGCCCCGTCTGATTGGTCGTGGCGGCGGTATTGCAACTATCTATAGAGATATTCTCAATGTTACTCAGAAAACGGGTTATAAGTTTATTTCATTTGAAGTACTTGTACTAAATGTTACGCTCTTAGATGATAGAAAAACATCCCTATTATCTTTAGCCTTGGCTACCGTATATAGACCACCAGGGCCTTACGCTGATTTCCTAAAAGAATTTGCAAATTTTCTCTCAGATCTATTGGTCAATGTCGATAAAATATTAATTGTTGGAGATTTTAACATACACGTAGATAATCAAAATGATACGTTAGGGGCTGCGTTTATAGACTTATTAAACTCCTTTGGGGTTAAGCAAAACGTTACCGGACCGACTCATCGTTTTAATCATACACTCGATTTAATTATATCACATGGAACCGATCCAACCGATATAGATATCATTCCGCAAAGTGATGATGTAACTGACCATTACATGGTAACTTGCATATTACGTACCCCGGAAATATATCATGCTGCGCCGCGTTATCGATTAGGCAGAACAATCCTTCCATCCACCATAGATAATTTTTCAAATTGCTTATCGGATCTGTCTCAGCTGCTGCCTGAACCTAAACAAACAGATGAACTAGACGAACTAACCAGCACTATGAGCACCGTTCTCTCTGGAAAATGGGATATTGTTGCACCTATGAGACTAAAAAAGGTCAGAGAGAAAATTAAAGCACCATGGTACAACAATACTACTCGTGTTCTAAAGAGAGAAACCCGTAATTTAGAGCGTAAATGGAAACAAACTAATTTAGAGGTTTTTAGAATCGCTTGGAAAGACAGTACGTCACGCTATAAAAAGGCCCTAAAAGCGGTCAGGGCTGAGCATCTCCGCAAACTAATAGAAAATAACCAAAACAATCCTAGGTTCTTATTTAACACCGTGGCTAGACTAACAAATAAACAAGCGTCACCTGAACAAAATATTCCGTTACAGTTTAGTAGTAATGATTTCATGAATTTTTTCACTGAGAAAATAGAAAACATCAGATCCACAATTGTAAACGTTCAATCTTCAATCGCGCCTTATAATTCAGCCTCGATTATCACCCCGCAAGAACAATTACAGTGCTTTACAACTATAGAACAAAAAGAGTTAAATAAACTTATCATTTCCTCTAAAACAACAACATGTTTATTAGATCCCATACCAACTAAACTATTGAAAGAAGTGTTACCTATAGTGGAAGAGCCTCTCCTCAATATTATTAACTCGTCTTTATCTTTAGGTCATGTTCCAAGAACATTTAAATTGGCAGTTATAAAACCTCTCATTAAGAAACCACAATTAGACCCAAATAACCTAGCAAATTATAGACCCATTTCAAATCTTCCTTTTATGTCCAAAATATTAGAAAAAGTTGTGTCTGCCCAACTGGGCTCTTTCTTGCAAGAAAATGACACCTATGAAAAGTTTCAGTCTGGGTTCAGGCCGCATCATAGCACTGAAACTGCGCTCGTTAAAATCACAAATGATTTACTCTTAGCTTCTGACCAAGGCTGTATCTCAATACTAGTTTTACTTGATCTTAGTGCTGCGTTCGATACTATAGATCATACAATACTCTTAGATCGGCTACAAAACTATACCGGTGTTCAAGGACAAGCATTAAGCTGGTTCAGATCATACCTATCTGACCGCTACCATTTTGTCTATTTAAACGGAGAAAAATCGATCATAACTCCAGTAAACTATGGAGTGCCGCAAGGATCTGTGTTAGGCCCTCTATTATTCTCAATATATATGCTGCCACTTGGAAATATTATAAGGAAACATGGAATTAGTTTCCATTGTTATGCTGATGACACTCAACTATATATTTCATCACGGCCGGATGAAAACGCTAAATTATCCAAATTGACAGAGTGTGTTAAAGATATAAAAGATTGGATGACGCACAATTTTCTTTTATTAAATCCAGATAAGACAGAGGTAATACTTATCGGTTCAAAAAACCACCCACAAAACCTCTCACAATACAACTTTAACATAGTAGGGTGTCCTGTTACTTTATCCTCTACAGTAAAAGACCTGGGTGTTATATTAGATTGTAACTTGTCTTTTGAAAATCATATTTCATATGTTACAAAAACAGCATTTTTTCACCTTAGAAATATTGCTAAATTACGTAACATGCTATCTGTTTCTGATGCAGAAAAGCTAGTTCATGCATTCATGACCTCGAGACTAGATTACTGTAATGCTTTATTAGCTGGTTGTCCTGCATCCTCAATAAACAAGCTACAGTTAGTCCAAAATGCCGCCGCTAGAGTTCTTACTAGATCAAGAAAGTTTGACCATATAACACCAATTTTATCATCACTACATTGGTTACCTATAAAGTTCCGTATTAATTACAAGGTATTGCTACTGACTTATAAAGCCCTAAACGGCTTAGCTCCAGTCTATTTAACGGATCTTCTATCGCCCTATAATCCATCGCGCTCTTTAAGATCACTAAATTCGAGGCTTCTGGTCATACCTAGGATATCCAGATCCACCAAAGGAGGGAGAGCATTTTCACATTTAGCACCAAAACTCTGGAATAGCCTTCCTGATACTGTTCGTTGCTCAGATTCGCTCTCCCAGTTTAAAACTAGATTAAAGACGCATCTCTTCAGCCAGGCATTCATATAATATTTTAATCTTACAGTTAAATCCGGTCTCTACTTCATAAACGCCAGAGGAGAACTGGCCCCCGACTGAGCCTGGGTTCTCCCAAGGTTTTTTTTTCTCCATTAGGTCACCTGATGGAGTTTTTCGGTTCCTTGCCACTGTTGCCTTTGGCTTGCTCAGTTGGGGATACTTAATTTGATTAATCGATTCACCAGTGCTATTGATCTGCATTACCAAACGTGGATGTTTTACACCAGAAACAAACACTGATGTACTATTTTATTTAATACTGTGAAGCTGCTTTGATACAATCTGTATTGTGAAAAGCGCTATATAAATAAAGTTGACTTGACTTGACTTGACAGTAGAGGTGGAGTACAGTAGAGGTGGAGTACAGTAGAGGTGGAGTACAGTAGAGTACAGTACAGTAGAGGTGGAGTACAGTAGAGGTGGAGTACAGTAGAGTACAGTACAGTAGAGGTGGAGTACAGTAGAGTACAGTACAGTAGAGTACAGTACAGTAGAGGTGGAGTACAGTAGAGTACAGTACAGTAGAGTACAGTACAGTAGAGGTGGAGTACAGTAGAGTACAGTACAGTAGAGGTGGAGTACAGTAGAGTACAGTACAGTAGAGTACAGTACAGTAGAGGTGGAGTACAGTAGAGTACAGTACAGTAGAGTACAGTACAGTAGAGGTGGAGTACAGTAGAGGTGGAGTACAGTAGAGTACAGTACAGTAGAGGTGGAGTGCAGTGGAGTACAGTAGAGTACAGTAGAGGTGGAGTACAGTAGAGTACAGTACAGCAGAGGTGGAGTGCAGTGGAGTACAGTAGAGTACAGTAGAGGTGGATTACATTTGATTACGATTCAGAAGGCTGCGATGATAAAACAATTATTATTATTTATTTTTTTCTCACTGTGTGACTACAATAAAAAAAATTGGATCGGGTTTGATTTTCTGCGTTTTTCGCATCCGTAGAAAGTATTTTGAGCTGTGTTTTGACAATTCAGAGCCACAGAATCACAAATACTAAAAACGCATACGAAATTTCAGACTCAGTGTGCAAGGACCTTAAGAATCGATTTTTTCCCCCACCGCTAATGTGTAATGGTGTGTGTGTGTGTGTGTGTGTGTGTGTGTGTGTGTGTGTGTGTGTGTGTGTGTGTGTGTGTGTGTGTGTTCCAGAGCGCAGTGGCCCGTCTGAGCAGGAGCTGGTTCTGCAGGCTGAGATCCGGAGACTGGAGAACACACGAGCACTGGACCAGCAGGAGTTCGAGACTCAGAGAAGCGTCCTGCACACACAGCTCCAGCACGAGGTGTGTGTCTCTACAGCATCCAGTGTTTACACACTTCATTCCCGCCATCAGTCTGAGACGTGATGAGCATTAGTGTTCTTTATCGTGTAGAGATCGCTTTTGATTTTATGGAAGAATCTCACAAAACGCCAAGAATATAAACTTCAAAACCAAAGAAAGAAAAAAATTATATTACATTTTAATAATAATAATATTTACTCAAAGGCGCATTACAATTATGAGATTCTTTGTGAAATATGCTTAATTATGCAAAAAATATCAAGAATATGACCTTAATTTTTTTTTTTACAATTTTTATTTGTTTAATAATACATTCATGTTAATAATAAGAATTATTATTAATATTGTTATTCATTATCATAATATTTACTAAAAAGCAAAACATTCCAGTGCATTACAATAATACGATTTTGGGGAAATTTTAATTGTGCGAAGGAAAAAAAATTTAACCTGTATGTTTTCCTGAGATGTGTTTCTTGTTAATGTGTGTGTGGTTGCGTGTGTGTGTGCAGGCTCAGCAGTGTGTGCTGTTGAAGGCTCAGCTGCAGGAGTGTGAGGAACGCACGGCGTGGATGAACGCTCACACACACCAGCTCCAGCTCCAGCACACACAGCAAGGTCTCAGAGATACACTCGCTCAAACTCAACCTTTCAGTCAACCTGACATTCAGCGTCTCTCCTGTCAATGCTCTCAGATTCGTTTGCAAGCTAAAAACTTGCAAAAGTGTGTATTTATTTCATTCAGGGTTCCCACAGCCACTAACATATATGAGGAAACTGTAATATTGTATATGAATAAGAATGAACTCAGAACTCGTTTAGACTGAAACTTAACCATAGTAACGGCATTTATGAACAAATCATTCTTTCAATGAATCGTTCAAACCACTTCACAACTCATTCTGAATGATTCATTTGTGAATCACTCTTTTTATTCCGTTTGTATTAACTCTTTCCCCACCATTGCTGTAATTTTCTGTGTTATACGGTAGGGGGCGCTGTTAACATCTCTTCTGAAAGAGTGCAGAATCTCCTGATCTAAACACAGGCGAAGAAGCAGAAACATGCATATGATATCGCTTATGTAAAATAATGCGATCATCAACATTAAACAGGATTTAAATGGAAACTGCGTAACGTT
>NC_138226.1:1003643-1011143 GCF_964197995.2 Scardinius erythrophthalmus
TATTTCAAATAAATTATTTTTATTCATCAAAGAATCCTGAAAATAAAATGTATGACAGTTTCCACAGAAATATGAACAGTTTTCAACACTGATAATAATCATAAATGTTTCTTGATCATCAAATTCTCATATTAGAGTGATTTCTGAAGGATCATGTGACACTGAAGACTGGAGTAATGATGCTGAACATTCAGCTTTGATCACAGGAATAAATTACACTTTACTGTATATTCACATAGAGAACAGATGATTTACACTGGAGTAATTTTGCAGCTTTGCTGAGCAGAAGATGAAAATCTTACCGACCCCAAACTTTTGACCAGTAGTGAATATGATTGGAGCCGTTCTGGCATATTTCATCTGCTAAACATCTTCACAAGATCAAATTACAACAAATAACTTTAAAATTAAATAACCAGCATTATTCAGCAGCCTTTGAAAGTGTGTGTGTGTGTGTGTGTGTGTGTGTGTGTGTGTGTGTGTGTGTGTGTGTGTGTGTGTGTGTGTGTGTGTCTGTGTGTGTGTGTGTGTCTGTCTGTGTGTGTGTGTGTGTGTGTGTGTGTGTGTGTGTGTGTGTGTGTGTGTGTGTCTGTGTGTGTGTGTGTGTGTGTGTGTGTGTGTGTGTCTGTGTGTGTCTGTGTGTGTCTGTGTGTGTCTGTGTGTGTGTGTCTGTGTGTGTGTGTGTGTGTGTGTGTGTGTGTGTGTGTGTGTGTGTGTGTGTGTGTGTGTGTGTGTGTGTGTGTCTGTGTGTGTGTGTGTGTGTGTGTGTGTGTGTGTGTGTGTGTGTGTGTGTGTGTGTGTGTGTGTGTGTGTGTGTGTGTGTGTGTGTGTGTGTGTGTCTGTGTGTGTGTGTGTGTGTGTGTGTGTGTGTGTGTGTGTGTGTGTCTGTGTCTGTGTGTGTGTGTGTGTGTGTGTGTGTGTGTGTGTGTGTGTGTGTCTGTGTGTGTGTGTCTGTGTGTGTGTGTGTGTGTGTGTGTGTGTGTGTGTGTGTGTGTGTGTGTGTGTGTGTGTCTGTGTGTCTGTGTGTGTGTGTGTGTGTGTGTGTGTGTCTGTGTGTCTGTGTGTGTCTGTGTGTGTGTGTGTGTGTGTGTGTCTGTGTGTGTGTGTGTGTGTGTGTGTGTGTGTGTGTGTGTGTGTGTGTGTGTGTGTCTGTGTGTGTGTGTGTGTCTGTGTGTCTGTGTGTCTGTGTGTGTGTGTGTGTGTGTGTGTGTGTGTGTGTGTGTGTGTGTGTGTCTGTGTGTGTGTGTGTGTGTGTGTGTGTGTGTGTGTGTGTGTGTGTGTGTGTGTGTGTGTGTCTGTGTGTGTGTGTGTGTGTGTGTGTGTGTGTGTCTGTGTCTGTGTCTGTGTCTGTGTGTGTGTGTGTGTGTGTGTGTGTGTGTGTGTGTGTGTGTGTGTCTGTGTGTGTGTGTGTGTGTCTGTGTGTGTGTGTGTGTGTGTGTGTGTTCAGTTGTGTCCGCAGATCAGGAGTGTTTCCTCCAGAAGCTCCAGGATCATCAGGGTGAGACGGATCTTCAGTCTCTCTTCCTCTTTGAGTTTTGAAATCACTGTATATAAACTAGTGTGGTGTTTTTCAGATGTACAGTCGTCATCATCATCATCGTCAGCCGTAACGAAAGACCGGCGTGAGGAAGAGGAGGAGAGCTGGGAGGAGGAGAGGAAGAGAAAAGAGGAGACGAGACGGAGGGAGCAAGAGGAGGCGCAGGAGAGAGAGGAGAGAGAGATGGAGAGACTCAAGCAGGAGATGGTGACGTTTCTGATCACACACACCACAACTGAACACTCACACCACACTTTGGGGCCGTTTTCACCCCAAACTCTTTCTTTCTTTATTTTTATTTAAAAATTGAGTGTCCATCAGAGGGTCCGAGACCTCAGGACTTTTGTCCCACGAATACACACACCAGAAATTGAATGGATTCGAGGAGTTTTGTGGCTGAAATTTAAAAAAAGTAACAAATCCTTCCCTCGGGTCAGTGACTCCCTTAGGAATGATGAAATGCGAGGAAAGCTTCAGTTCACATAGAAAAACATAAAATGCTCAAAATTCTGACTAAAAATGTTTTTACAATGTATGTGTATCTGATGCACACTGAAGAGAACTGGCTTTAGGACCCAGAGGAACAGCTCATTTACTCCATATAGAGATATAAGGCCATCTAGAGTCATCAAATGTCACCTTATATTATTATTATTATCCACAAGAGGTCAAAGACGCCCAATGTAAGATATTTAGAGCTGAATTAAACGGGTTATGCATGAAATTGTGTTATTTTGAATTTAAGTTGAAAGATTGTGAGGAATGTGCTTAAATTACTATTATTATTTATTATTTATTGATCAAATCTAGTAATTTAAAGGTAAATAAAAATCTCCCCAAAAAAATGGGTTAGAAAAAATATGATCAAAATGAAATAAAAAAAAGCTTTATGGACAAAAAAAAAAGTAAGTGTAATGTTAGTGCTTCGGGTCGGGAAGGATGAGGGTTAAATCACTGTGGCTGTCTTTACGGTATGATTTCTGTTCGATCTACTTTCAGGAGGATCAAAACGAGAAACAAGCAGAGGACGAGAGAGAAGGTCACGTGACATCACCGCCCTCAGCGATTGGTGGAGGAGCTGATGAGGCCAATCCGCTTCAGAAGTACATGATGATGCTCATGCAGGACAAACCTCAGGATCAGGTGCAGGAAGACACTCACATCCAGACTGAGGCTTTCAGGAGGGCTTTCACACACAGATTCTCTATCTGTCAGTCAATCATTTTATCTCTTATAACTCATCTTCGATCGGTAAAATGACGTATTTAAGCGTTTTTTCCTTGAAAATTCTTCTTAAAATATCTTGAATGTAACTCGAAACCCTCGCCTCATTTAGTATGCGCGGTTCTATGAATATGCAAATGAGCCCCGCCTCCACTCACTCCCTCAGCTCAGAGATCCACTGGTTGGCGATCACACGTTGATCTGATTGGTTACAAGGTAGTTTGTGACGTCAGAAACACCAGCGATTTCAAAGCGTGTTTTTGAGACTGTCTTTGGTTCACTGCAGTTTTAAGGAGAAAGTTATGCAAGTAAAATAATGCCAAATGTTTTTGAAACAAAAAAACTTGTTGAATTGCACTAATTGAAAGATAACATTTTGCAGTTTGCATTTTTATGGGCTGAAATTCAACATGGTTGAAAGTCTATTTACAACTTTAAGTCATTCTCTTCAAATGCTCATAGTAGCAGATGGACATTATGAATCTGCAATCGATTGATATTCCTGCAGGTCCCGGATGTCAAATGTTGAATTTTCTGTCGAACTGAACCACTGAATTTGTGGAAGTGAAATTTGTAAAGCGAAATGAAATGGAATATTATAGGTTTTATTTTTAAACAGAATGAACATTTTGGAAGTGAAATCTAAAAGGTGAATATGGATTATTGAATTTTTAATACTGAAAATTTGTGTGAAATGTTTTGAATTGAAATATTCACAACTTAAATATACGACCATGTTGAATTTCAGCCCATAAAAATACAATCTAAAAATACAATGTATTAAAATGCAAACATGGTGCATATTTTTTTTCAATTAGTGCAATTCAAGCTTTTTTGCTTCAAAAACATTTGCCATTTTTTTTTTACTTCCATAGAAAACACTCAGCAATGCTGTCGACTTATGAATGTACACATGGTTTGTCTTAAAGCAGATTTTAATGTGAGATATGTTGTGATTCTTTTAATGAACGTTCAGAGTCCAAAGAAAGAGGCGTCAGAACACCAGAGTCAGGAGGATGTTCTGCTGTCCGACAGCAACGAGCGCAGGTGAGTCTCAGTGTGTGTGTTTCACTGTTCAGCAGAAGCTCTTCATTACAAACCGTCTCATGTTCCTCAGTGTCGGCGTGACGTCACACGAAGAGCCGGACGACGACTTCTGGTGAAGAACATCAAGCGGCTCGCCTCGTTTCACTGCCGGATCGTCTCGTGCTCAGTGGAGTTCATATCGACATGATTCTTTGGGAATGTTGTTTTTATTGAGAGACTGAATAAATGTGAAATGTTTAAAGTTCTGCTGTTGTATTTTAATTCTGACAAAACTTGAACTGAATAATGACTATTTACAGCAGAATATGAATTATTCTCATATTTGATGACGTTTGCATCGTTATGTTGCGGGTCAATTTGACCCGTTTAGATTTTCTAGTTGTTGGAAATACTGGTTAACCTATGTTTTTTTTCTTGATATTTTGTGACTTTTTCTCATTTAGCATCATGAACATGCATGCAAAGTTTCAACATGCTGGTGTTTTTTGCCATATACAAACAAAATTACTGTTCCTTTCGTGATGTTCGCGGGTCAATTTGACCCGCATTTTTTAACGCTCTAAGGCAACTGTACGCACCCAAAATAATAACATTTCTTGGTTATACTTTATTAAATTTTTTTTACTACCTTATAAAGCTAAAAAAAAATAGGTTTTCCACACTTATTTCAATACAGAAAAATATTTTGTCAGCCACAGATGGTAAAAATTACTTATCATTTATTTTTTCAAGCTACCTGAAATAATATTAAATCTTTTTTTTTTTTTTTTTGATATTTTGTGACTTTTTCGCATTTATCTTCATGAACATGCATGCAAAGTTTCAACATGCTGGTGTTTTTTTTTTTTTTTACATATACAAACAAAATTACTATTACTATTATGTTCGTGATGTTCGCGGGTCAATTTGACCCACATATTTTAACGCTCTAAGGCAACTGTACGGACCCAAAATAATACCATTTATTTTATGTATGTCAGGGCATCAACTCCAGTTCTAAAGTGTAAGTGTATCTAAAAGTGCTCTAACCCAAACCAAACACACTTGAAAAAGCTCAATCATGGGGTTCAGAATTAATTGCAAATTACAAATGAACATTTTTGACAGACACAGATAGTAAAATAAGCTCTCATTTATATATTCAAGATATCTGAAATATCTTGAGACTTTGACATAGACAGCAGGAAAAATGAGCTCAGATGAATTGATTAATTGTTCAGTTATGATGTTCTAAGCAAAAAAAAAAAAAAAAAGTATATGCAAATATATATAAATATAATGTATATTCAAATTTTGTCAAAACAAAAGAGTTTTAAAAAATGGTTAAAAAACATTTTCATTAAATCATATCTTCAGATATATATTTTTTGGAATATTTGACAAATGTTGATATTAAAAGTTTACAGTTTGAACCTGAATCTTTGTTGTTTTTAATAGTGTGATTTTTGAGGAATTGTATTGAATCCAATCAGGGTCAATTTGACCCGGACCATACACGGAATTCCAACATAGCACAAGGGTTAAGTCTGCTTTGAAGCGATCTGTACTGTATAAAGCGCTGGAGAAATAAAGGTAGTTGTAATGACACTCAATGATTGGTTTGAAAGAAGGCTCGTTGAGATCCAGGAAGTCTTTTATTATATTTTATTTATTTTTGTATAAAATCCAACAGCTTGTTTGAAGGGCTGAACATGTTCAGTGTCGCCGACATCAAATCATCAGTTCTGGACAGTTGTTAATATTCACAGTCCACCTTAACGTACAGCGTCACTGAATATTACCAGTGATTAAAGCATTAAAAACACAGATATACATCATACATGAAAACCTTCTGGGCAAGTCAAAACTTGAGGCTTATAAAAGAGGGTGATGCATTATATATTTGCGCTTTGTAATTTATCTATTTTTTGCCTTTTTCTTTATTTTTTAAAATTCAAAATAGCAGTTTAAGTACAAACTAAGGGAATCCCCTAAGAATAATGGTTAAAAAGCGATATTATACAGAATTCATATATGAATCAAATGAACAGCAATAAACATTACATGGACTAAAACTAAAAAAGAAAGGAAAGCACATTATGACATTAAAATCTGGCAAATGCTGCCTACAACATGTCAATATAATGACCACCGGTTCGCTTTATGTATCAAATGCTGTATCAATAAAACTGCGAAAAAGAGCTTTGTCGGTTTCTACAATTGCATATTTTGTTACTCTAGTTTAATCCTCCCAAAAAAAAAAAAAAGTTGCTGGTCAGAGTTCATATTCACGATGAGGTTCAAATGCACTATTAACAAAAAAACGAAATGGAAAATGAGAAAATCTGCGGTACAAGTTACTTATTTTTACAAATAAAATTGGGCAAAATCAAAACAACCCTCCAAATATCATCGCTTTCATACAAGAAAAGTGTTTAGACAATCATGGCAAGGTTTTCCTTGATGACAATGAGAATTACAATTAAAATAAAGCCTTTCTATATAATGCATTATAAGGTGTTTTGAATGCATTACTTATGCATCTCATTATTTTGCTCATATATTCACTGAACACACCTTTAGAAAGTATAATGCACTGAAACACGCGACAAACATCCAATTTCAGATGTAATTACAAATATAATGCATTTTAAATACATAAAATGTGCATTTTAAATACCTTTCTAATGCATTAGGCATAAACGCTTTACATGTTCCTTCATAATCATTACATGTAAAATATCATTTCTTTAATTTGTCATGTTTTCATTCTTCTGGGGACAGTATAAACATTATACTTTCTTCATCATAGAGCAGGTTCAGTTCTGGAATGTCACTCAGCCAATAGAAAATGAATTCTGGGATTCTGAAGAAATGCACAGTAATTTCACACAGAATTATGAACTAAGTTTTGAGCTAAATAATAAAAGTGGTATATGTGAGGTAGTGTGAATGTTTCAGTGGTCATCATCATTAATCCAAACGCAGAGCATACAGTGGTTACAGACAGTATCCCACAATGCAGTGCACTCAAAACATGTGCAAAGATCAAGACATTTTTGCACAAAATTGGATTTTAAATGCAATAGTTTCCAAAAAGAATGAATCTTTTTCAAATTTTGCAACATGTATATAATGCAAATGCACAAGAGAAAACGTCCTACCAGGGATCATGGGAAATTAAGCTTGCACTTCACTTATATTCATGTTTTAATCACATCTTGTTACGAACAGAATCTTATTTGCGTTTCCGCCGTGTTTCCAATAGTGCAACATTTCAAACTTCAACCAGCCGTCGCTGGATCTCAAAGGGCTTCGAGAGGAACCGAACAGAAACAGAACATAAACAGAGATGGGTGTGTGTTTGTGTGTGTGTAGTCGGCGTTAGTGGACAGGAAAGCAGCAGATGCATTAGTGTGTGTTAGTGAGTGTGTGTATGTGTGTGTGTGTGTGTGTGTGTGTGTGTGTGTGAGTCCTCAGGAGTAGGAGTTCACACACTTTTTGGAGCACGCCTGGATGTCCTGCAGCTCACGCTCCTCCATCAGTGTGTGTGTGTGTGTGTGTGTGTGTGTGTGTGTGTGTGTCTGTCTGTCTGTGTTTGTGTGTGTGTCCTCAGGAGTAGGAGTTCACACACTCTTTGGAGCGCGCCTGGATGTCCTGTAGCTCGCGCTCCTCCTTCAGTTTGATGTCCTGATACGCGTGTGTGAGACTGG
>NC_138226.1:1016143-1036143 GCF_964197995.2 Scardinius erythrophthalmus
AGGTTTATGTACTATATCCCAGTCACTGCACTGGCCATTATTATTAACAGGAGACGTGTGTGTGTTTCCAAGCATTAATGGTGAGGAACGACCCTTATTATACTGTGAGCGGCTCATATGAGGAGTTTCTGGGTGTTTCTCCCTCAGATCTGCTGATTGTGGCATTTATTTGAGGTTTAGAATCCAGTATTCCTGTAATTCTTTTGTCTTATATGAATTTAATAAAGAGCTCAGTCTCGTATTCTGTCCAAACACACCGCGTCATCGACGTCAGGTGACCTGTAAATGCGCAAAAACTGTTTCCATCGCAGTTTTGCGAAAATATTTCTTTTTTGAATTGCCTGTAAAAAACCCTCATGCGAGCGGAAAAACTTTTTTGCGATAAATGGGAGTTTTTGCGAAATTGACGTGTTTCCATTGGGCGCATTTTCAATTCGCAATTTCAATTTGCGCAGTTTGAAGAGTAACGGAAACGTGGCTAGTGTTGAGAACAGTCGTGCTGCTTCAGATTTCTGTGGAAATTGATTTATTTTTCAGGATTTTTCGATGAATAGAAAGTTTAAAAGAACAGTGTTTATTTGAAATATAATTTTTTCCATCATTTTAAATGTCTTTACTGTCACTTTTGATCAATTATTTAATGCGTTCATGATGATTTATTTCTGTAATTTATATATATATGTATACTTCAAAGACAAGTTTTTATACTTATCTTATATGACTTAATATGTCTTTGTCTGATTTTCAAATACTCTAAATGTTCAACTGAATCCGATGTAATTTTGTGCATTATCTGGTTGGTTTGTTTCATGGATCAGAACTCTGAAGAATTTTCCAGAATCTCTGAAGAGAAAATGAATGGGAAAACCCTTTCCTGTCTGTCTGCATCTGTCCTGACTGATGATAATACTGTAGAGACTGTAGGAGGGATGTAAAGAGACTATATTAGGCTTCAAATTAAGCTTTTCTAGTGGTTGCAGAAACAAATGTAAACTTTCCATAACAACACGTCCATGTTTACAGCACCTGCGTCCAAATGCTACATCTGTATACAATCCTATATTTACACATTACATGTCAAAAGCAATGAAATGTTTCTCTCATTTGTTTTCATCTCTATTATTTTAGTCCATATTGTCAGTGGCTGCTCATCTAGGCACTTTGATGCAACTGCGTTAAAATTTAGTGCAGCAGTCCTCTCGACTCTTAAACTTCAAAACAGCAAAGTTATACGTGGTAGCCATCATGTAGATGAGCTGGTGGAAGAGAAAGCACAAATATGAGATAATAAAGAATATGAAACGGAATAAAGAAACGCATTTAGTGACAGTTTGACTATAGATGAAGTAAGTCCTGAGATTACACCGATAACACTGTCGACACTGCAAGCGTCTGACTTCGCATGGGTTATTTTAGAATAGCAAAATAATGTTAGTATGCAAATATATGCATTTATATACGCACACACAGATTAGAAAAAAATATTTAAATTAGAAGGCAAAGACCAACACGGGTCGCGTTGAAATAATGTCAGAAATTATTTAAATATTTAAAAATCAAAAAATTACATTACAAATAAAATTCATAGTAAAAAGAATATTTGTAACAAAAAAGAAATGTTTTATATATATATAAAATTATTTAATTAAAAAAATAATAAAATTAAAATACACAAAATTAAAATTAAATAAAGAAATACAATTAAATAAAGAAATAAAATTAAATAAAGAAATAAAATTAAAACACAACAAAATTAAAATATAATTAAATAAAATTAAATAAAGAAATAATAAAGTTTTTTATTTTTATTTTATTATTTATTTAAATGTATTTAAAAGTTTTATTTAATTGAATTTTAATTGTGCATTTTAATTTTAGTATTTTTGTATTATTTTATTTTAAAGAAATAATACAATTTAAATACAAAAAAATTCAATTCAATTCAATTAAATAAAGAAATAATAAAATTAAATAAAATTAAATTAAGAAATCATAAAATTAAAATTCAATTAAATAAAATTAAATAAAATTAAATTAAGAAATCATAAAATTAAAATACACAAAATTAAAATAAAATTAAATAAAATTAAATAAAAGAAATAAATAATAAAAATTAAATACACAAAATTAAAATAAAATTTAATCAAATAAACTAAAATTAAATTAAGAAATAATAAAAACAATTAAATAATAATAATAATCTACCAGTGAGCTGCAGTAGTTGTGCAATGTGTCAATAATATAAACCGGTCGTCCGTCAACTGAAGGTGTAACACGACACATCAGACGCTTTCAGTGTAGACAGCTTTACTGATTATAATGGGATCTAGTTTTGTGGCGTTAAATCTGTTGTCTTAAATCGCAATGTTCTCAGTTAAGCATGTGACTAAATACTCGAAAATAAAGTAAAATATCTAATGCTCTCACAGCATAAATTCTGCTAAAGCTGGCATCCCACGTCTCCTCAAACTAACCATTAGATCAGGGGCTTAAAGCACATGGTTTGCAGGAGATGGCGCTGGGAATGAAGGGACAAAAAAAAAGAAAAAAAAAGAGGAGGAATAGGAACAAACACCCCATTTATATGTGATCATACGAGAAACATGTGCTTACCAGAGCAATGACAGTCGCTCCGGCTCCGGCACAGGCGACGATATACAGGTGGTACGACAGGTAGAACTGCAGCACACAAACACAAGAGCATGAGTGTCTACTGCGGGACAGCTGAGGGAACAAGCTGAGAAGTGTGCTTTCATACCTCACTGGTGTTGCAGATGTCACCTAGTGTTGAGCCGCAGGCTTTTCCCGGAGTCGCGTTCCATGGAATAATTCCTGTTTCGGCATACAGAGTTAACAATCACACACACGATCCTTATCAACACTGCATTTATAGTGAAGTGTTAACGTCTCAGATGAGGAAACCCTGAACCCTGAGAGTGTCTGGCGTACCGTACTGACGCACGTCCACGCAGATGCTGTCGATGGAGGTGAGGTTGGCCACCGGCGAGCGCATGGCAGCGCAGGTCGACCACATGTTGTAGAACAAGAACACGGGAACCGCTGAGAAGCCGAAAACACCGAGCCAGGCGATTCCCAGGATGTACGTCAGGAACACGAACTGAGAAAGAGACGTTTAGCAATCAACTTTTGAAATGGCAAAAAAAATCTGAAGCAGCAGAACTGAATTCAACATTGGAGGATCATGTGACACTGAAGACTGGAGTAATGATGCTGGAAATTCAGCTTTGATCACAGGAATAAATTACACTTTACTGTATATTCACATAGAAAACAGTTATTCTACTAATATTTCACAATTTGTACTGTATTTTTGATCATGGTGTTGATTAAAGCCTTAAAGTTTAAAAGGTGAAATTTCCTGTAATATCAAGACATTAAAAACACAATAACTAGAATGGTTTCAGACTCCACAGCGACTGTATGGGATATAATGAATTATTTCTGAACTACACTGGCCTTAAAGAGGACCTTATATAAAGTCTTCATGTAGTTTTCAGGCTCTACTAGAGCAGGTTTTCCTGCTGTAATGTTGATTATTCTCCTCATATTCTCCATTGTTGCGGCTCCTCTCTTCCCAGTCTGTCAGTAACGCTCTGTTTACTTCCTGTCTCTATGAAGCCCCTCCTTCTGAAAAGCACACTGTGCTCTGATTGGTCGGCTGGAGCAGTGTGTTGTGATTGGTCGAGCGCTTCGAGTGCGTTTGGGAAATGTCCCGCCCCTTACCATAACCGCCAGTTTAACACACTACTAACTAACTCAACCAGGCCCCGCCCCTTTATTCTGCGTATTAATTATTATAATGAGGAATATTGTGACGTGTTCCCGGAAGAAACTCAAGACTACAGTGGAGGCGTTTCAGGAGTTCAATGACACTGATATAGAGAAGTCGTCACTTTTTAATGCTCTAACTTCAACATTACACACTGAAGACAGATGAAAACGTTAAAAATCATAATAAGAGCCCTTTAAGACTAGTGAAAGATGTCTTTAACTGGTTCTTTAAGGTCGTGATGTTTGATCCACCGCTGAACATCAGAGACAGTGAAGGTTCTGGAAAGCGACTTTGTTTCTTGTTGTAATTTTTGATGCTCAAACATCAACATTACACACATTAGACAGATGAAGTAAAGCAGAATGTGAGGGTACCATCCCACTGATGCAGCGTCCGCAGACGGTGGTCTTGAACTCGTTGTGCAGCTCCTTCACGGCACTGGTGGTGTAAAAGCCCTCGGCGAGGAGAATGATGCCGTATAAGAAGAAGAAGGAGGCGATGCCGTAGATGACGTACTGCATGAGCTGGACTCTGGAGAACACGAGAGGAGAGAACAGATGTTATTGCTTGATGTAAATCTGTGACACTGAGACATGAGCTGCTAGAAATCAACATCTCTATTATTGTCCCATGAGGCTTTAATATCATTTTATCCCTTAAACCTCATCTTCGATCACCTTAATTACATATTTAAACGTTTTTTCCTTGAATTTTTTTTTCATGCCCTGTAATATCTTGAATGTAACTCGACACCCTTGCCTCATTTAGTATGCGTGGTTCTAGGAATATGCAAATGAGCCCCACCTCCACTCACTCCCTCAGCTCAGAGATCCACTGGTTGACGATCACACGTTGATCTGATTGGTTACAAGGTAGTTTGTGACGTCAGAAACACCAGCGATTTCAAAGCGTGTGTTTGAGACTGTCTTTGGTTCACTGCAGTTTTAAGGAGGAAATACTCAGCAATGCTGTCGACTTATGAATTTACACAAGGCTTGTCTTAAAGCAGATTAAAAACACTTAAAGCAGATTTTCACCACAGGGGGACTTTAAATACTTAATTTTTTTAACACAGCAAATCATTTTAACAAATGTAAGACCATCTCCTGTTGTCAGTATGCATTTACAAAGGACTTTATAAAACGGTTAGTTCCAGTCCTTGATTCTGATTGGTCAATAGCTGTGTTTTATTCACGATAAATGAATTCGCTCTGTGCACAAAATGGCGACCGTTGACGTTTCGAACTTGAGTGTGTGGGCCAGTACTTCCGGTGAAAACTTCCGGTGATCTGACAGCCAGAGCGGGAGACAACAGCGACCGAGGTCCATTACCACAGCGATATTTTTCACATTGAGTGTTTTTAGGATTCAAGAGAGGTGACTTGCCTTTCAGAGGGTGACAGCCTCAGCACTTGATTGTTGTGTGCCGTTATGTACCATGTCGTCACGTTATAACAGAGAAGTCAGCTTTCATGCATTCCCCGTTGACGCTGCGGAACGGGCATGAGTGGATACAGAAGATCCGGAGGGGTGACTTCAACCCGACCAAATTTTTAAATGCAGAATTGTGTATTTCACCTGTGCGTTTCTATGCTTTCTATTACTGCATTTATTTTGTGCAAGTGAGATGAGTAAAGACCATCTGTTTAATAAATCATTATCTGTCTGGTGTTTATATGCAGCACATACAGTATTTTTCTACGTGTGTAAAATATACACAAACTTACCCATACATTTTTTTGTGGTACCTACAGTTAAAAATGCAAAATATGTGATAATTGATCGAGCGATTGATGTAAGTAAAAATATATGCGCAGAATTGAGAAAATAGTATTTATGGAGATAAATTGTAGGCAGCCTATCACAGGGCAAACATGTGAATGTTCACGGTGCATTTTATGCAAACAACTCTAATCGTAGTTATAACTCTATTGGGTCATTGACGAATAAGGTTTTTAAAAGTGTAAAAAAAAAATAGAATGGAGATATAACTATATTTGAAACCATTTTTTAGTTTACTTAGTTTTTTTTAGTTTAAGATTTTGTGGTTTGTACAATCAATTAACACTGTTTTTTGTCATTTTTTACAAGATGGAAAAAATCTCACCAAAAAGTCATTGGTTTAACCACTGATTTGAAAGTTAAAAACGGATTTGACATTGATGTTGAGATAGTATATAGTGTGTACCACAGAAGAAATTAAAACAAATTATCACTGATCTCATAAATGTAATCATTTATTGGACTACTCTAAACACTCCAACATATTCAAGTAAAACATTGCACAGGGAAAGGAGAAAAGGGGAAATGTAAAAAAAAAAAAGAGCCTTGTATTTGTATTATTGTAGTTCCTTTAGTTATTAAAAGCAATATTATTCCATTTAAATATTTACTATATCGGTTTTACCGAATGACTTTTTGACACTTCAAAATCTTTAAAATACCTTTATATGTAGTATAATATAATTAAAACCTTTTGGATTCAGTAAAAGAGATCAAGTTGTACTACCTTACATACTTTGGATGTTATATATTTGTTTTTTATTATTATTAAGGCCTTTGGACAACAAAAAAAAGACCCGTCACGTCATTGACCCATTTACAGCATAATTGTTATTGCGTATGCAGCATGAGTCAAATACAATCTTCTGTTCGTGAACAGTTGTATTTCATTCATTAATCTGACTACTGTTTTTACTTACATCTATTGCTCGATCAATATTATTATCACATATTTAACATTTTTAACTGTATGGTACGACAAACAATTTAATATGGGTAAGTTTGTGTATATTTTACTCATAGTAAAATACTGTATGTGCTGCATATAAACACCAGACAGATAATGATTTATTAAACAGATGGTCTTTACTCATCTCACTTGCACAAAATAAATGCAGTAATAGAAAGCATAGAAACGCACTGAAAATGATATGCATTTAAAAATTTGGTCGGGTTGAAGTCATCCCTCCGGATCTTCTGTATCCACTCATGCCCGTTCTGCAGCGTCAACGGGGAATGCATGAAAGCTGACTTCTCTGTTATAAGTAACGTGACGACATGGTACATAACGGCACACAACAATCAAGTGCTGAGGCTGTCACCCTCTGAAAGGCAAGTCACCTCTCATGAATCCTAAAAACACTCAATGTGAAAAACATCGCTGTGGTAATGGACCTCGGTCGCTGTTGTCTCTCGCTCTTGCTGTCTCCCGCTCTGGCTGTCAGATCACCGGAAGTACTGGCCCACACACTCAAGTTCGAAACGTCAACGGTCGCCATTTTGTGCACGGAGCGAATACCCACCAGTTCTATGCATCACTACACAACACCCCTAGCAACCACTCTTAGCAACGCAAACATAATAGTTCTCATTGATATTATTCATTGAAGCTTATAGAGTATTGAGAGATCGAGTGAGCGAGAGTCCCTGCATTTACAGTAGATTTAGCATTTTCCCTCAGGTCTGTCCTATATTCATAATAAAACATCTATTTGAATGTCTGCAGCGATATCTTGTCATTTAAACAGTTAATGGGTTTTCCCGTGAAACACTAGTCATTTATCAGTTGAGTCTTGCTTCTCACAACAAGTTTCAGTCCTTTCAATATAAAAGTCTTCTCTGCTGACTAATGAGTGATCATTAAAGGTGCAGTGTGTAATATTTAGGAGGATCTGTTGACAGAAATGCAATATCATATACATAACTATGTTTTCAGTGGTGTATAAAGACCTCACATAATGAACCGTTATGTGTTTATTACTTTAGAATGAGGCATTTCTCTCTACACACACCGCGGGTCCGCTTACATGTTTCTACGGTGGCCCTAAATGGACAAACGCGTTTCGTCACTATGTTGTTCTTCGTGTAAAGAAGCAAGCTAAAGTCAGTGAATAAAACACTGACACAATAGTGAACAGATAACAATAATATTTGCAATTACATATCGTTTTACTGAATAACTAAGTAAACCTAATTTCTTTATTAATCCTCATTGCTGAACTGGCTACTCTCTGCTGTCTCAGACGATGACATCACATGTTGGGTGCAATTCACAACCTCACCACTAGATGCCGCTAAAAATTACACACTGCACCTTTAAGACAGTCTTTGCCGCCATCTAATGGTGAAATAATGTATGTGACTTCTGCTGCTGTTCACAGTCAGGGACTATTTTTTCCAGCGGAAGGTTTTCAGTGATATTACTACATGAAAGTTGCATTGATACATATGTTTCGGCTTTAATATATGTATTGTGTTATTATAAAAGCAATAAGGCACTCAAGGCTAGAGCTGTATCGTAAATAAGTATTGAGTATCGAGTTATGCAAGTATGCTGTATCGAGTACCTTATTGCTTACATACAATATAAGCAACACACACACACACACACACACACACACACACACACACACACTCACATGTCGGTCAGCATGGCGTGGTCGCTGGTGATCTTGGAGAAGTGGTTCTCCAGGATCGTGAGTGTTCCCGTGAGAGCGACGTGTCCACATCCGCAGAACAGAGCCACTCCGGAGAAACACAAGATGGTGGCCAGCAGAGACGCGTACGGCACGCCTCCCAGACACTTGATGCAGCACTCAAAACAACCTGCACACACACACACACACACACACACACACACACAGTTTATAATCAGTGCAGTTTTAAGGGTTATACTCAACATGCTTCACATTCCTGGATGCATATGTTTTAAAACGACTGGCGCTGCGCAACGATTAATCGCGATTAATGGAATCCAAAATAAAAGTTTGTGTTACATAAATATGTGTATAATTATTTTGTATGTGTATATAAAAATACAGACATGCATGTTTATATTTTAGAAAAATGTGTTATTTATATATAAAATATTTATATATTATAATATAAATTATGTAGAAATACATATATAGTATATACATGCAAATATTTCCTAAATATATACACACGTGTGTATTTATATATACAAAATAATTTTAATTACTATTTAAAATAACTATGTGTGTGTGTGTGTGTGTGCGCTTCCGACAATGTTTACGCATTAGGTCACGTGTGTGTGTGCTTCCGATTATGTTTATGAATTAGGTCACGTGTGTGTGTGTGTCTGTGTCAGTGTGTGTCAGTGTGAGTATGTGAGTGTCAGTGTGTGTGTGTGTGTGTGTGTGTGTGTGTGTGTGTGTGTGTGTGTGTGTGTGTGTGTGTGTCTGTGCTTCCGATAATGTTTACGCATTAGGTCACATATGTGTGTGTATGTGTGTGTGTGTGTGAGTGTGACATTAGGTCAGTAGACGGAGAGCAGACGGTCTTCTGTGGCTGTTTGAACACATCGGATCACAGGAGCGTTTACACTACGAGAGCAATCTGGTTTGAATGTGTTTTGGACAAACTCTCAGGGGCGGACTTTACCATTAGGCAAAGGTCGGCAATTGCCTTGGGCCCCGAGCTACCTAAGGGCCCCCAAAATGCCCTATTAACTTATGCTTAAGTTTTTTTTTTTTTTTTTTTTTTTTTTTATTATATATTTCTAAAACTCCATTTGCGAAAAATGGCATCAATCATTAGTGTCGCAGACAGGAGGGGGCCCCCCCGCCTCACTACATTGGACTATTCCACTATCTCACTTTTACTGCGCATCTGTGAAAGTGACAAGGCTGTGCCAAAAAAACTGACAGAGAAAAAGAAGTGATTGACAGACAGAGTGTACATAGTAGACAGAGTAAAAATGAAGCGAAGCTAGCTACCCAAGCGGTGCTGAAAAAAGGAGGAAGCGGGAGGAAAGCAAAAAGTCAGAAAAAGTGCGCGGCGCGAAAGATAAACAACACGCAGTAACAGGAGGACTGGGAAATAGAGCAATTGATCCCCAGAGCAAGACGAGTCTAAACGCGAAAATTTAAAGTTTCGAAGTTACCCAAGCGGCTCAAATAAAAGAAAAAAAGTGAAAAGACGCTGATAAGTATTTGGGAACGCTGCCAATGACAAACTTTTTTATGGCTACTGTTGGGGATACAGATCAGGAACAACAACGTCCAACGCACAGAAAAATCGTGAAGCAAAGAGGACACGGAGATCGACAGACAAAACTGAGCAGTTTATGAATCATGATATTTAAAAAAATCTCAGCTCTCAGATTCTGTCAATTCTATTACGAAATTCAAATAATACCGTTTTGCCCTTTTAATGTGACGTGACAGATTCCTAGCGGCACGTGAACTGATCATCTCTACCTAATAGTAAATAAACATGAATTAACAATGTTGAAAGATACCGTATAACTTACCGAAATGTATATTCCTTATTCATAATATCGATCAATAAGTGTTTTTCAACCGCGGAAAGAGGTAAAACAGCTGGAGAACAATCGTCACATAACATTTACCTCAGGAAAGCCATTTAATTGGCTAGAAAAAAGAGCTATAGAGAGTATTTGGCTAAATATGTGTACTATAGGCCTATTACTTATTTTAACCTTAAATTATACCAGCTGATTTTTTTTTTTTTTTTGATAAAAAGTAACGCCTGTCTTGTGAAACGTTACCTAATATTTATCCAAATGAGTCAATATTGAATCAAATCACAAGAATTGAATCGAAATGGTGAAATTTGCCAAGCAAAAAAAAAAAAAAAAAAAAAAGAAAATTGACCATAAATTGTACCATGTAAACATTGTAACATGTTTCTGTTTAGGAGTAAAGAAGTGTAGCCTATGCAGGGTTTAAAGGGGACGTTTTTTCTCCTCTCTAATCTTCACCTACCCGTAGATTAGCTTTACCTCCCTATCCACCATTCAGTCAGTACATATTTTTTCGTTCTCTTTTAAAGATTGGATGGGTAGGGGCCCATAGCCTACCTTCGCCTTGGGCCCCCGATTTGCTAAATCCGCCACTGCAAACTCTCCACCGGAGTTCAGCATCATCCACCCGTGATCCGCTCGACCAAACACATCGTAATACCAGCTGTGAACCGTTTTTGAATGGAAAAGATCTGCATGAAAAAAACTTCAAAAACTCTCATATTTTGTTCTTCACGGAAAAAAAAAAACAAGGAAAAATAACAATATGAGAGTCAACAAGAGATTGCTCTGGGCTGGCAAACCGTTTCTCTGCCATAAAACTGAGAACTAATTAAAAACAGAGTAAAGCACAGAGATTGAACAACACAAAAAACTAATGACCTGCATGTGTGTGTGTGTGTGTGTGTGTGTGTGTGTGTGTGTGTGTGTGTGTGTGTGTGTGTTTTGTTTCCTCGGTCTGGGTTCACAAACAAAAACAAAACAATAACACAACTGGCCTTTGGTTTTAGCAGTGTTACAAGAATGAAGAGCACAACAACACTGCAGAAATACAGGAAAAAACAAAATCACAGGCAGAAATAATTAATGGAGCCTTTTATGGAAATGTGAGAATATGTTTGCCTTCCTTAGCCGCTCATCATGCACACACTCAGAGTCTGGACTCGTGATTCATGAGGAGTGATGAAGAAACACACATCAGCTGCTGTGCAATAATGGACACGCCATGATTTATCATGATTTATAAATGAACCAAAGCCTCTTTTAAACAAGACATGAAAGATAAATCCTGTGCTGTGAAATAAATCAGCACTACAGTAAATCTAAAGAGTTAAACAGGAGGAGGAGTTGGTGCATTAATGCCAGAGTTTGGTAGAAACTAACTTAAAGTAGTGACGCTGCTGTTTTAACTAATACATTATTTCAATAACTGAACAATTACATAAACATTTAATTTGAAAGGAAGACTTTTGGCCTTGTGATATTATTTCTGATATGTTGTTATTATTGTAATGTTTTTATTCAGATTTTTGTTTATAATGTTCATTATTCTCAACATTTTCATTAGGATTTTTATTACTGTAAAAAGGAAAGCAGCATAACAAATACTACAATGACAAATCAATGTTTTAAATCATTTAAAATATTTAAATATTTAAAAAATTTACTTTTTTCACATTACAGTAATTAAGATGTTTGGCATTAAAGTAACGAAGAAATACGCTTAATTGTCTTGAAAAGTTGAACTGCAAATTTTTTTTCCAATAAAATAAAATAATATGGGAATGTAAGGAATAATAATAATTTAATGAAATTAAAAAAAGAATATATATATATATATATATATATATATATATATATATATATATATATATATATGGGAAATACTACAGGAATATTATGATAATGTGAGAAAAAAGTTTTCAAAAATGGGATAATATGGGAATGTGAGAAATATTTAAAAATAAATAAATAAATAAAAATGGGATAATAATATGGGAATAATATGAGAATGTGAGAAAATAAATAAATAAATAAAATAAGATAAAAATGGGATAATAATATGGGAATGTGATATTTAAAAATAAAAAAAATAATTAAAAATGGGATAATAATATGGGAATAATATGAGAATGTGAGAATAAATAAATTAATAAAATAAAAATGGGATAATAATATGGGAATGTGAGAAATTAAATAAATAAATAAAATGGGATAATAATATGGGAATGTGAGAAATTAAATAAATAAATAAAATGGGATAATATGGGAATGTGAGAAATATTTAAAAAATAAATAAAAATAAATAAAAAATGGGATAATAATATGGGAATAATATGAGAATGTCAGAAACAAAATTAAATAATTAAATAAAAATGAATTAAAAACGGGATAAACGGGAATGAGAGCATTTGTTTGCCGCCTTAGTTGCTCATCACCTTATAACTTATAACTAACTAAAAGGAGAAAACTTCCTGGAGGAAGAAATGTGCTTATTTGTCATGAGTTACATCGCAAAAAAAATATATAAAAAAAAGTACTAAAAATAGGTTTCATTTAGAAACATGTTTAACAAGCCTCAAATGATGACGCTGGAGTCTATGTACATTCCGCCCTCATCCGGGAGCAGAAAGCCCAGCAGTGATTAATGCAAGGCCATTGTGCACAGTCCCGATCCTGAACGTTCCTCTACACAGAGGCCTGTTTCCCGGCACACAAAGGCAAATTAAAGCAGATTTATTAAGCAGCGGAGAGGCCTTTCAGATCCCGAATGTGTCCCACAGTTCGTGCCCAGCATTTATGAGGCTCACCGGGTGAAAGCATTCTGTGCTGGTGAATAGAGTTTCCATAGCAGCGAGTTAACCACAACCCAGTGAGTACTGGCCACGGCACAGTCTCTCACGACCCACACACACACACACACACATACACTCTCTCTTATGAAGCCACTTCAATGCTACAATCTATTCCCACCCGTTCCAGAAACACTTGGGGAATCTTGTTTACTGTCCCGTGAGCTACAGAAAACCATTATACGGTTTTAGTCAACTGACCAAAATAATCGGATGATTCATATCCAATGAACGAATCAGTCTGACGTTAAAAACAGCTTCATATTATGACAAAACAGGCAAGCTAAAAAAAAACAACACTAATTTGGAATCAGAGTCTGAATTAAGCGTCTTCATTTGTAATAATTATGGATTAAGTACTATTTTTATTACATTTAACAGTAGAGTTACAGTCACAGAGGTTTTTGAAACCTCACAATTAATAAATAAATAAATAAATATTGTATATCTTAAAAATATGTATATCATGGCCACAATTTAACAATTCGTTCCCTTGTTTTAGTTAAATAGTGGCCATGAATTAAGAATTTGTTCCGACAACTTATCAATTAGTTCCAATGTTTCAGTAAATTCCGGCCAATTTGAACTAATTCGTTACCTCGCTTTAGTAAATTGTGGCCACTTTAAACTAATTTGTTCCCTTGTTTTTAGTAAATCGTGGCTATAAATTAAGAATTCGTAATGACGACTTAATTCGTTACCTCGCTTTAGTAAATCGTGGCCACTTTAAACTAATTTGTTCCCTTGTTTTTAGTAAATCGTGGCTATAAATTAAGAATTCGTAATGACGACTTAATTCGTTACCTTGTTTTAGTAAATCGTGGCCACTTTAAACCAATTTGTTCCCTTGTTTTAGTAAATCGTGGCCATAAATTAAGAATTCGTTCTGACGACTAAATTCGTTACCTCGCTTTAGTAAATCGTAGCCATAAATTAAGAATTCGTTACGACAACTTAATTCGTTACCTTGTTTTAGTAAATTGTGGCAAAGTTGGATTAATTTGTTCCCTCATTTTAGTAAATCGTGACCATGAATTAAGAATTCGTTCCCATGACTTATCCATTTGTTCCCTCGTTTCAGTAAATCTTGGCCAAGTTTAACTAATTCATTCCCTCGTTTTGAACAAGGGAATGAATGTGCTTCTACATGGCCACGATTTACTGAAATGTTACTGAAAAATTCGTAAAATTCGTTGACGTATTGGTGGGAACAAACACATTAATTCATGGCCACGATATGCGGGGCTCTGTATACACCAGAAATCTGAATACAGAAATATTTTGATAAAAGAACATATATTGACTTTATGACAATAAAGTACAAATCTCCTTCCAGGGTCATTACTTTAAAGCATAACATCTCATAAAATATTTTTGTTTATATAATTTTTTTTATTATACTGTACATAAATTATATTTTTATAATTATTTACTTGATTTTTTAAGAGAGACTTTTTCCATTGCAACATTATATTCCCAATGCTGTAATATTCCCAGGTGTTTTTCTTCAGATTATTCTAGTTTTCTTCAGAATGAAATACTACAGAACACTAAATAGTCGTAGTCATATTTCTTCACTAACCTTCTTGTTTCGCCTCTAATAATGTTTGTTTTCAGAGGAGCTGATGCTGTATTTAGTGCACCGAGCTTCATTCCTCAAACACTGAAATGCTGTCATTACACATCACTTATAAAATGCATCTCCTTAAACACACACAAACACGCCACATTCCCGAATTATGAGCCGCATTTCACTCTTTCCAGCTCTCCATGCCAATATACAGCGGTGATCATGCCTGACTCCTGAGTCCTGACCACAGTCATATTTCAGACTTTTTTCCCCTCCATATATTCACCGAAATGTGGTCTGTCTTTAAAATGGCACAGATTTAGCTCACTTAGTGTTGATGGCAGTGGAAAAACAAAGAGTTCTGAATTAAGTTTGGTGTCCACAATGTTGTCACTGTCATGTGACCTCCTGTGTCAGTTGTGATGCTTCACTAGGCGCGTTTCCATTACAGATTTGCACAAAACTTTTGCAATTTTTTTCTAAATGTCAATAAAAAACTATTGCGTTTCCATTAACCGATGTTATGTGACTAAAACGTCATCTTTTCCTCTCGCGATAAGTCATTCTAAAAATCAGGGCAACGGATGTTGGTAGGTTTATATATATATATATATATATATATATATATATATATATATATATATATATATATATATATATATATATATATATATCTCAGTCACTGCACTAGACATTATTACTATTAATCGAAGGAGCCGTAGGTGTTTTATCCAGGCATTAATGGCAAGGAAAGACCCTTATACTTGTGAGGGGCACATGAGGTGTTCCTCCCTTATATCTGCTTCAAGCTCGTGATTGTGGCATTTCTTTGAGGTTTAGAATCCAGTATTTCTGTACTTCTTTTGTCCTTTACGAGTTTAACGTTTGTCTCGTCTTCTGTCCAAACACCGCTCCATCTACTTCAGGCGACTGTAAATGCGCATTTTTGCTAAACATTCCTTCTTCGAATTGCCTGAAAAACCACCTCATGCGGGCGTAAAAAAGGAGGAGGAGAAAAGGAGGAAGAGGAGAAGAGGAGAAAAGGAAGAAGCGGAGGAAAAGAGAAAAGGAAGAGAAGAGGAGAAAAGGAGGAAGAGGAGGAGCAGAAGAGGAGGAAGAGGAGGAGCAGAAGAGGAGAAGAGGAGGAGCAGAAGAGGAGGAGCAGAAGAGGAGGAAAGGAGGAAGAGGAGGAAAGGAGGAAGAGGAGGAGCAGAAGAGGAGGAAAGGAGGAAGAGGAGGAAAGGAGGAAGAGGAGGAGCAGAAAAGGAGGAGCAGAAGAGGAGGAAGAGGAGGAGCAGAAGAGGAGGAAAGGAGGAAGAGGAGAAAAAGGAGGAGCAGACGAGGAGAAGAGAAGGAAGAGGAGGAGGAGACGAGAAGAAAAGGAGCAAGAAAATGAGAAAAGGAGCAAGAGGAGCAGCAGAAGAAGAGAAGGAGGAAGAGGAGAGGCAGAAGAGGAGAAAAGGAGGAATAGGAGGAGCAGAAGAGGAGGAAGAGGAGGAGCAGAAGAGGAAGAAAGGAGGAAGAGGAGGAGCAGAAGAGGAGGAAAGGAGGAGCAGAAGAGGAGGAGCAGAAGAGGAGGAGCAGAAGAGGAGGAGCAGAAGAGGAGGAAAGGAGGAAGAGGAGGAGCAGAAAAGGAGGAGCAGAAGAGGAGGAGCAGAAGAGGAGGAAAGGAGGAAGAGGAGGAGCAGAAGAGGAGGAGCAGAAGAGGAGGAGCAGAAGAGGAGGAAAGGAGGAAGAGGAGGAGCAGAAGAGGAGGAAAGGAGGAAGAGGAGGAAAGGAGGAAGAGGAGGAGCAGAAAAGGAGGAGCAGAAGAGGAGGAAGAGGAGGAGCAGAAGAGGAGGAAAGGAGGAAGAGGAGAAAAAGGAGGAGCAGACGAGGAGAAAAAGAGGAAGAGGAGGAGGAGACGAGAAGAAAAGGAGCAAGAAAATGAGAAAAGGAGCAAGAGGAGCAGCAGAAGAAGAGAAGGAGGAAGAGGAGAGGCAGAAGAGGAGAAAAGGAGGAATAGGAGGAGCAGAAGAGGAGGAAGAGGAGGGGCAGAAGAGGAAGAAAGGAGGAAGAGGAGCAGAAGAGGAGGAAAGGAGGAGCAGAAGAGGAGGAGCAGAAGAGGAGGAGCAGAAGAGGAGGAAAGGAGGAAGAGGAGGAGCAGAAAAGGAGGAGCAGAAGAGGAGGAGCAGAAGAGGAGGAAAGGAGGAAGAGGAGGAGCAGAAGAGGAGGAAAGGAGGAAGAGGAGGAGCAGAAAAGGAGGAGCAGAAGAGGAGGAGCAGAAGAGGAGGAGCAGAAGAGGAGGAGCAGAAGAGGAGGAAAGGAGGAAGAGGAGGAGCAGAAAAGGAGGAGCAGAAGAGGAGGAGCAGAAGAGGAGGAAGAGGAGGAGCAGAAGAGGAGGAAAGGAGGAAGAGGAGGAGCAGAAGAGGAGGAGCAGAAGAGGAGGAAGAGGAGGAGCAGAAGAGGAGGAAAGGAGGAAGAGGAGGAGCAGAAGAGGAGGAAAGGAGGAAGAGGAGGAGCAGAAAAGGAGGAGCAGAAGAGGAGGAGCAGAAGAGGAGGAGCAGAAGAGGAGGAGCAGAAGAGGAGGAAGAGGAGGAGCAGAAGAGGAGAAAAGGAGGAAGAGGAGGAGCAGAAAAGGAGGAGCAGAAGAGGAGGAGCAGAAAAGGAGGAAGAGGAGGAGCAGAAGAGGAGGAAAGGAGGAAGAGGAGGAGCAGAAGAGGAGGAAAGGAGGAAGAGGAGGAGCAGAAGAGGAGGAAGAGGAGGAGCAGAAGAGGAGGAAAGGAGGAAGAGGAGTAGCAGAAGAGGAGGAAAGGAGGAAGAGGAGGAGCAGAAAAGGAGGAGCAGAAGAGGAGGAGCAGAAGAGGAGCAGAAGAGGAGGAAGAGGAGGAGCAGAAGAGGAGGAAAGGAGGAAGAGGAGGAGCAGAAGAGGAGGAAGAGGAGGAGCAGAAGAGGAGGAAAGGAGGAAGAGGAGGAGAAGAGCAGAAGCTCCTCATGGAGATCCAGCACAGGTCAGGACTCAACTCTTACACAGACACACACTGCCCTCAGAAACCAGTTCACTCTCCGCCAGTGTCCTGCTGGTGTGTGTCTGAACATTAGGAGGTTCCACAGATCCTCACAAGTGTGTCCAAGTTCTACAGAAGTGTGTTCATGCCATGGACAAAAGTTGTCGTCAGTAAATGAACATAAACAGAGAAAATACCAGCTACGGCTTCCTCGCGTCTCTAAACTTCAGCCAGACCCTCGATCTCTCAACATGAACCTTGCATTTTCTGGAAGATCATTATAGTCGTAGTGCAAGTAGCAGACAATCAGAGTTTACATGCACACAAATAATCCGTTCATCATCAGATTTAGAGCTCAACTGGACTCAATTCATATAAACACCTCAATAAATCTGTTTCAGTTTGATCCACATTACATTTTGATTGGATTGAAAGTAGTGATGTAATCCAATTAATGATTTTAAAAAAACTAAGCTTGAATCAGACTATTTTTCTCAACTGGATTTAAAAACATCTATTCAAAATGTCTATCAAACTGGTCAATGGATGAGAATGAATATTTGCAATAAAAAAAAAAAGTCAGCTTTAATTTTCAATGTCATCAAGGCAAAAATGACAATCATACATGACGCATATGCGCATGAGCTGAACTTCTGTTTGTAATGCATGCAATGCACATGTAAACGAAAACATGAATCTGATTATAAAGTTTAGGGTTCTTATAACAGAACTTTTAGAATCTGAAATCAGATTGGATGGATTCTGATTGGCGAAAATGAGTGCATGTAAACATCCCTAGTGTCGAGCAGAATATCCAGTTCTCTGAAGAGAGACAAAGATCTCTGAAGACTTGGACCAATGACAGACCAATGCATCAAATAATCGGTTTTGGACTTTCATCAAATATTGTTTGGCCTCAAACTATGCCTGAGTTGAACACCTAATATGCACTTTAAAAATCCAGTTAACAACCAGCTATAAAAGAAGCCCATGTGACGCAGTGAATCAAACGCAGTGGGAATAATGAAGCGTCACTGGTACCTCGTTTCTCCTGCTGTTCATCTTCAGTGTCGTCATACGAAGTTTCCATGGCAGAAATCCACAACACAATCCTCCTTCAAACTTTCCCAGTTCTATTCCTTTGTTTTCTGTCTGTTTCTCTCGCTCTCTTCCTCTGCTTTTCTCAAATATCTCTTCTTCTTATTGCTGGCTCACCCAGAACCCACATAGACACCAACTAAAGATGTTTCCCAGTCACGTCTACACCAAATCACGGACTCATTCCCAGACCAGCACAATACCAGTGAAGGAGGAGGAGGAGATCTGACAACACTGAAGTCCAACACACACACACATGCATTTATTAACATATTTAAAAAACCACTGGCCTCAAACTAGCCTTCCATCTGCTGCCCGACCCATGAGGACCAAAGAAAGGGGGAAGGTTTTCCCTGGACAATGGAAGACAGAACGGATGGTGGACGTGAAGAGGAACGGAGAGCAAGAGCAGATGGAGGAAGACAGAGGTAGAAATAAGAGACTTGGACCATGCATTAAATAATAGTTTTTGGACTTTCATCAAAAGTCGTTTGATCGAACAGATTAAAAGGATAAAGAACTGACAAGAACAATAACATGCAGCTTTAAAGCAGATTCTGTGGCAGGACTGATCCTCATGGGAAGTTTGGGAATCGCACACAATGAGCGTTCAAGTCGATTTGGAAGTGTTGGTCAGTTTCATGTCTTTTTTTGCTAGTCAACAAGAACATTAGGCGTGCAATTCATGCTTTATCTGTATTTTAGCGTTCTTGTGCTGCCATAGAGAGTTTGGCTGTGCAAGACCGTCACTAGGAATGGGCAACATATTATTGGGTTGGGATGTCTGGATCAGTTTTAAAATGGTTTTCATCCTACCTTTCTGGTAGAAGTTTTAGTGTTTATGTGAATCAGATCATGTCTGAAACTGCAGAGTTGTCGTGTGGGGTACCTCAGGGTTCTGTCTTGGGACCTATTCTGTTCCTCTTGTACATATTTCCAGACTGTAAATCCAGACTGTATTTTTTTAATGCCAAAAGCTTTTAGTAAATCTGGCCCTAAATATTTAAGGGCACACTATGCAGTTTCCGTTTTTCTCAAACAGCGCCCCCTAGAGTCGCTGTGGAGTGCTCGTTACTGTCGTAAATACCACTCACGCAGAGCCGCCTCTGCACTCTTCCGACCGCGCTTTCGTCGTTTTCTTCGTCGACTCTGACATGATTCACGTCTGAAACGCGTGCTAGTGTCTTCCACAGACGCTCTTCATATGTTGTTGATGTATGTGACGTCGTGCCGTAAAGCAAGTCGTGATTCTCACGAGATTTGTCGGGTGCCACCTCTCAAACTTGCATTGCTGGGTTTGCCAGTGGCGTCCAGTGGTTTAGTTGCATGTAATTATGCATAATTTACTGTTATTACTATGGTAAGTACATGTAAAATATGTAACAAGGACACTGTAAAATAAAGCGTTACC
>NC_138226.1:1043643-1063643 GCF_964197995.2 Scardinius erythrophthalmus
CCAAATCCTGGGTTGAGCCTTTTGGGTCAACTTTTGGGGTTATTTTTCAGTGTTTGGGTAGTTTTTGTGTTACCCAAATCCTAGGTCAGACGTAACAACCCAGTGTTTAGTAGTTTTTGTGTTACCCAGATCCTGGGTCAGACGTAACAACCCAGTGTTTGGGTAGTTTTTGTGTAACCCAGATCCTGGGTCAGACGTAACAACCCAGTGTTTGGGTAGTTTTTGTGTAACCCAGATCCTGGATCAGACGTAACAACCCAGTGTTTGGGTAGTTTTTGTGTAACCCAGATCCTGGGTCAGACGTAACAACCCAGTGTTTGGGTAGTTTTTGTGTTACCCAGATCCTGGATCAGACGTAAAAACCCAGTGTTTGGATAGTTTTTGTGTTACCCAGATCCTGGGTCAGACGTAACAACCCAGTGGTAGTTTTTCTGTAACCCAGATCCTGGGTCAGATGTAACAACCCAATGTTTGGGTAGTTTTTGTGTAACCCAGATCCTGGGTCAGACGTAACAACCCAGTGTTTGAGTAGTGTTTGTGTTACCCAGATCCTGGGTCAGACGTAACAACCCAGTGTTTGGGTAGTGTTTGTGTAACCCAGATCCTGGGTCAGATGTAACAACCCAGTGTTTGAGTAGTGTTTGTGTAACCCAGATCCTGGGTCAGATGTAACAACCCAATGTTTGGGTAGTTTTTGTGTAACCCAGATCCTGGGTCAGACGTAACAACCCAGTGTTTGGGTAGTGTTTGTGTTACCCAGATCCTGGGTCAGACGTAACAACCCAGTGTTTGGGTAGTTTTTGTGTAACTCAGATCCTGGGTCAGACGTAACAACCCAGTGTTTGGGTAGTTTTTGTGTAACCCAGATCCTGGTTCAGACGTAACAACCCAGTGTTTGAGTAGTGTTTGTGTTACCCAGATCCTGGGTCAGACGTAACAACCCAGTGTTTGGGTAGTGTTTGTGTAACCCAGATCCTGGGTCAGATGTAACAACCCAATGTTTGGGTAGTGTTTGTGTAACCCAGATCCTGGGTCAGACGTAACAACCCAGTGTTTGGGTAGTGTTTGTGTAACCCAGATCCTGGGTCAGATGTAACAACCCAGTGTTTGGGTAGTTTTTGTGTAACCCAGATCCTGGTTCAGACGTAACAACCCAGTGTTTGAGTAGTGTTTGTGTTACCCAGATCCTGGGTCAGATGTAACAACCCAGTGTTTGGGTAGTTTTTGTGTAACCCAGATCCTGGTTCAGACGTAACAACCCAGTGTTTGAGTAGTGTTTGTGTTACCCAGATCCTGGGTCAGACGTAACAACCCAGTGTTTGGGTAGTGTTTGTGTAACCCAGATCCTGGGTCAGATGTAACAACCCAATGTTTGGGTAGTGTTTGTGTTACCCAGATCCTGGGTCAGACGTAACAACCCAGTGTTTGGGTAGTTTTTGTGTAACTCAGATCCTGGGTCAGGCCTAACAACCCAGTGTTTGGGTAGTTTTTGTGTAACCCAGATCCTGGGTCAGACGTAACAACCCAGTGTTTGAGTAGTGTTTGTGTTACCCAGATCCTGGGTCAGACGTAACAACCCAGTGTTTGGGTAGTTTTTGTGTAACCCAGATCCTGGTTCAGACGTAACAACCCAGTGTTTGAGTAGTGTTTGTGTTACCCAGATCCTGGGTCAGATGTAACAACCCAGTGTTTGGGTAGTTTTTGTGTAACCCAGATCCTGGTTCAGACGTAACAACCCAGTGTTTGAGTAGTGTTTGTGTTACCCAGATCCTGGGTCAGACGTAACAACCCAGTGTTTGGGTAGTGTTTGTGTAACCCAGATCCTGGGTCAGATGTAACAACCCAATGTTTGGGTAGTGTTTGTGTTACCCAGATCCTGGGTCAGACGTAACAACCCAGTGTTTGGGTAGTTTTTGTGTAACTCAGATCCTGGGTCAGGCCTAACAACCCAGTGTTTGGGTAGTTTTTGTGTAACCCAGATCCTGGGTCAGACGTAACAACCCAGTGTTTGAGTAGTGTTTGTGTTACCCAGATCCTGGGTCAGACGTAACAACCCAGTGTTTGGGTAGTGTTTGTGTAACCCAGATCCTGGGTCAGATGTAACAACCCAATGTTTGGGTAGTTTTTGTGTAACCCAGATCCTGGGTCAGATGTAACAACCCAGTGTTTGAGTAGTGTTTGTGTAACCCAGATCCTGGGTCAGATGTAACAACCCAATGTTTGGGTAGTTTTTGTGTAACCCAGATCCTGGGTCAGATGTAACAACCCAATGTTTGGGTAGTTTTTGTGTAACCCAGATCCTGGGTCAGATGTAACAACCCAGTGTTTGAGTAGTGTTTGTGTAACCCAGATCCTGGGTCAGATGTAACAACCCAATGTTTGGGTAGTTTTTGTGTAACCCAGATCCTGGGTCAGACGTAACAACCCAGTGTTTGGGTAGTGTTTGTGTTACCCAGATCCTGGGTCAGACGTAACAACCCAGTGTTTGGGTGGTTTTTGTGTTACCCAGATCCTGGGTCAGACGTAACAACCCAGTGTTTGGGTAGTTTTTGTGTAACCCAGATCCTGGGTCAGACGTAACAACCCAGTGTTTGGGTAGTTTTTGTGTAACCCAGATCCTGGGTCAGACGTAACAACCCAGTGTTTGAGTAGTGTTTGTGTAACCCAGATCCTGGGTCAGACGTAACAACCCAATGTTTGGGTAGTTTTTGTGTAACCCAGATCCTGGGTCAGACGTAACAACCCAGTGTTTGAGTAGTGTTTGTGTAACCCAGATCCTGGGTCAGATGTAACAACCCAATGTTTGGGTAGTTTTTGTGTAACCCAGATCCTGGGTCAGACGTAACAACTCAGTGTTTGAGTAGTTTTTGTGTAACCCAGATCCTGGGTCAGACGTAACAACCCAGTGTTTGGGTAGTTTTTGTGTAACCCAGATCCTGGGTCAGACGTAACAACCCAGTGTTTGGGTAGTTTTTGTGTTACCCAGATCCTGGGTCAGACGTAACAACCCATTGTTTGGGTAGTTTTTGTGTTACCCAGATCCTGGGTCAAATAAAACAACCCAGGGGTTGAGTTATTTATCGCTGGTTTTAAGTTAATCCGTAAACATTAACTCATGTATTAAAATAATAATAATAAAAAAAATTAGTACTATAGTAAAAATGAATCAACCCAGTATGATGGATTAAATCAACCCAATATGCTGGGTTAAATAAACAACCCAATCTGCTGGGTAAAATTAACCCAACATGTGTTCTGTTCTATATTTGCCCAACCCTTGGGTTGAAAACAACACAAAATCCAGTGTTTTTTAAAGTGCAGAGACATGTGCATGAACTCTTTTGAGTTAAAACAGTAAGCAATGAAGTTCTACACAGGCATGCATTCTCATTTCCTCCAGAAACAAACCTATGGTTTTCAGTTTGGGTTTCTTATTGCGGCTGTGAATTGAGAGTCGGTGGCGATTCCATCAGGCCATTCACATGTTAAGGGCTCCTCGGTGGCCAAATGAAGAGATTCAGAGGCTTTTGTCTACTAGCAGCGACAGTAAATGAGCGGAGCACAAAGAGCTATCTGTGAAGTCTTGAATGAGCTCCACAGGCCCGCTGCCAAAATCTTCAGGCCTTTCGACTCCCTTTAAAGCCACATTCCCAATAACTTTCACTCAGACAGTTCAAACCAAGACCACGGAAATGTGGGGGGAAAGCTTCCCTATTTATTTCTGTGGCAAATGAGTGCAGTTGGGGTTCAGAAAGATCGCGACTACTTGAGGGTATTTTACTTCAAACGACATAGCATGTTTTGAAAAGCCCAAAGCCAAGAAATATGAGCAAAGGAGGATAGATATCATTTCATGCCGGGATTTGAGTTCCAGCCAGGAAGAACACACTGAAGAAACGTAGCACAGCAGATAACAGGAAAACGACACTACATTCCCCACAAATGACGTTTAAAATGAGAAATAAATGTGTCAACATTCTTCTATCACGGAAAAAATTGGAGCAGAAACTACTGTCACTCAGAAATTGCTAGTAAAGTTAATTAAAAATTACAAAGAAAAAGAAATCGCAAGTAACACAAATGTTTCCTTGTAAAACATACTGTACTAATATAAATAGTATTGTATTTACAAAAATAAATGTTTACAGTGATAAACATTATCACAGCTATCAGGAGGATGAATAAACATTGGATAATGTGAAATAAAGAGGATTATATGATGTTAATCAGCTACTTTACAACTTTGAATGATACTCATCCAATCAGAGTTTAGAGTCTGTATTCTATAGTCCAACCCTCAATGCAGGACCCAATCACATCCTTCCATTCATATGATTGACAGGTCTTCTACCAGCTGTTGAAATGCATAATCAAAAGCTTGATTCTCTCTAGCGCTGACCCAGAAACCTAAAAATGACTGATTGTTGTTTACATATTCTTTATGTCCTGGTTTCTGTTCTTGGCGTACAGCAATGTAAATAGGTCAGCCGGGAAAAACATATTGATTTATTTTTCACAGTTTTCCATCGATACAGTCCACATCAAAATAGTACAGCAATGCTAAATGGAAAAAATGTACATCGAATATGTGCTGTAATGTTATGTGAATAATTTCAGCACGTTCATCGCAAACTAAAGCATAAATACGAATCACTATTTCAGATAAAAATAATAATAAAAAAAAAACTATTTTAAACCTTTTCCTGAAAGTTTGACCATTATTAGGCCTAATGAAGGGTATTTTCAAGGTCTTGACAGCAGTCAACCATTCTATTTAATAACATTACATAATGCCAAAAATTTGGGGGAAAAACATCCCAAATCATCTTCACTCATGAAACTGACAAAAATGAATTCTTAAAGTCCCACTGTAGTCAATCATTTTATCCCTTAAAACTCATCTTTGATCTTCAAAATGACATTTTGACCTGGGAAAATAATTACTTTATGCCTTAAAATAGCTTGAATGTAACTCTACATTCTTGTTTCATTTAGTATGATCCATGAATATTATCCAAATTAGGAGAAAATACTCTGCAATGGTGTTGACTGATGAATTTACACATGGTTTGTCATAAAACATATTAAAAACACCACATAGACATGTAAACAACATTAAAAACCTGATATTCACCACAGGGGATCTTTAAATAAAAAATCAATGCAAATAAAGGAGGTTGATCTTTCTATTGAGACGTTCATCATAAATAACAGGTTTGCCCTTTAAGCCTTTTCACTGACATTTGGATTGGAAAGGCCAAACCACTGAAGTCTGGAGCTTTCAGTAGCACTAATTTATAAAGCTTTGACGAACACTTTTGAGCTCTTGCTAGCTCCATCATGTGGCTCTGAAACGATTCAGGGCAGGGCCGCAAATTCGACTCGCTCTTGCCCCTCTTGTCTTCTGAATGGTTCTTTGATGCCCAAATGTGAGGGAAATTGGCCATGCTTGAGCAAGCACTCCCACTCGGCACTGCCGCTTCCATATCATTTCATATCACAATTCACAATGCTCCTCTTTGTGTGCACTGTGATTATGAAGAGAAACAAATAAACATGATGGACAGGACCAGTGAACTACTTTTGGGAGACGATTATAGGAGTCATAACCAAGCAGGACATGTCATGCCACTTTTGTTTCTTTAGCGCTACGCTGCACAGTAAAATCTCATTGGTTCTCGCTGAAGCTCAAATGTGATGCGTAACACGAGAATGAACCTCATTGGTTCTCGCTAAAGCTCAAATGTGATGCGTAACACGAGAATGAACCTCATTGGTTCTCGCTAAAGCTCAAATGTGATGCGTAACACGAGAATGAACCTCATTGGTTCTCGCTAAAGCTCAAATGTGATGCGTAACACGAGAATGAACCTCATTGGTTCTCGCTAAAGCTCAAATGTGATGCGTAACACGAGAATGAACCTCATTGGTTCTCGCTAAAGCTCAAACGTGATGCGTAACACGAGAATGAACCTCATTGGTTCTCGCTAAAGCTCAAACGTGATGCGTAACACGAGAATGAACCTCATTGGTTCTCGCTAAAGCTCAAACGTGATGCGTAACACGAGAATGAACCTCATTGGTTCTCGCTAAAGCTCAAATGTGATGCGTAACACGAGAATGAACCTCATTGGTTCTCGCTAAAGCTCAAAAGTGATGCGTAACACGAGAATGAACCTCAT
Source organism: Scardinius erythrophthalmus (assembly GCF_964197995.2). Lineage (NCBI taxonomy): Eukaryota > Metazoa > Chordata > Actinopteri > Cypriniformes > Leuciscidae > Scardinius > Scardinius erythrophthalmus. The sequence goes on from NC_138226.1 coordinate 1,049,826, forward strand.
TGGTTCTCGCTGAAGCTCAAATGTGATGCGTAACACGAGAATGAACCTCATTGGTTCTCGCTAAAGCTCAAATGTGATGCGTAACACGAGAATGAACCTCATTGGTTCTCGCTAAAGCTCAAACGTGATGCGTAACACGAGAATGAACCTCATTGGTTCTCGCTAAAGCTCAAACGTGATGCGTAACACGAGAATGAACCTCATTGGTTCTCGCTAAAGCTCAAATGTGATGCGTAACACGAGAATGAACCTCATTGGTTCTCGCTAAAGCTCAAACGTGATGCGTAACACGAGAATGAACCTCATTGGTTCTCGCTGAAGCTCAAAAGTGATGCGTAACACGAGAATGAACCTCATTGGTTCTCGCTGAAGCTCAAATGTGATGCGTAACACGAGAATGAACCTCATTGGTTCTCGCTAAAGCTCAAACGTGATGCGTAACACGAGAATGAACCTCATTGGTTCTCGCTAAAGCTCAAATGTGATGCGTAACACGAGAATGAACCTCATTGGTTCTCGCTGAAGCTCAAATGTGATGCGTAACACGAAAATGAACCTCATTGGTTCTCGCTAAAGCTCAAATGTGATGCGTAACACGAGAATGAACCTCATTGGTTCTCGCTAAAGCTCAAATGTGATGCGTAACACGAGAATGAACCTCATTGGTTCTCGCTAAAGCTCAAATGTGATGCGTAACACGAGAATGAACCTCATTGGTTCTCGCTGAAGCTCAAATGTGATGCGTAACACGAGAATGAACCTCATTGGTTCTCGCTAAAGCTCAAACGTGATGCGTAACACGAGAATGAACCTCATTGGTTCTCGCTAAAGCTCAAACGTGATGCGTAACACGAGAATGAACCTCATTGGTTCTCGCTAAAGCTCAAATGTGATGCGTAACACGAGAATGAACCTCATTGGTTCTCGCTGAAGCTCAAATGTGATGCGTAACACGAGAATGAACCTCATTGGTTCTCGCTGAAGCTCAAATGTGATGCGTAACACGAGAATGAACCTCATTGGTTCTCGCTAAAGCTCAAATGTGATGCGTAACACGAGAATGAACCTCATTGGTTCTCGCTAAAGCTCAAATGTGATGCGTAACACGAGAATGAACCTCATTGGTTCTCGCTGAAGCTCAAACGTGATGCGTAACACGAGAATGAACCTCATTGGTTCTCGCTGAAGCTCAAACGTGATGCGTAACACGAGAATGAACCTCATTGGTTCTCGCTGAAGCTCAAACGTGATGCGTAACACGAGAATGAACCTCATTGGTTCTCGCTGAAGCTCAAACGTGATGCGTAACACGAGAATGAACCTCATTGGTTCTCGCTGAAGCTCAAATGTGATGCGTAACACGAGAATGAACCTCATTGGTTCTCGCTAAAGCTCAAATGTGATGCGTAACACGAGAATGAACCTCATTGGTTCTCGCTGAAGCTCAAATGTGATGCGTAACACGAGAATGAACCTCATTGGTTCTCGCTGAAGCTCAAACGTGATGCGTAACACGAGAATGAACCTCATTGGTTCTCGCTGAAGCTCAAACGTGATGCGTAACACGAGAATGAACCTCATTGGTTCTCGCTGAAGCTCAAACGTGATGCGTAACACGAGAATGAACCTCATTGGTTCTCGCTGAAGCTCAAACGTGATGCGTAACACGAGAATGAACCTCATTGGTTCTCGCTGAAGCTCAAACGTGATGCGTAACACGAGAATGAACCTCATTGGTTCTCGCTGAAGCTCAAACGTGATGCATACGATCTCTGAACTTTTTGAAGCCACAAAGTGGTAGTTGCTTTTACGGTCAATGGTTCGGAACAACATGAGAGTGAGTCAATTATGACAGAATTTTCAGTTTTGGGTGAATGAACTCTTTTAAAAAGTCAATATGAAATGCCATTTGCAATCCATTTAACTTCCATAATGTGATGCATTCTCAAAACAGAATCTTCAACAGAGAAAGGAGGAGGATCTTGATTTTATCCATCAAGAATTTATTGAAACAAAGTGGGTGTTACGAATCTGCAGGTCAGGAGAATTTCAGAGGGGGAGCATTTTGATTAAAGATTACGGCGTTTTTCTTTGGAACAAAGGATGAACCGTTATGCACAACAAGACAAGAAACATGGCTTATGGAAGAAAATAGGGTGAATTCAGATTTCATGTTGACTTTAGGAAAACCACACTGGCACATCGCCGGAGAGAGTCATCAACCGACACAAGACAGAAATTACTTCTGACAAATAGATGACATATTTCCTGCAAAACTTGACAGATTATGAATCAACCACTAAATCAAACAACATAAATACAAACACACCCAGAGATTTTAAATATATATGCTCTCCTGTGAATCAAATCAAAACATTTCATTACAAGCCAATATGTTGCTCATGCTTGTCTGGATGTTGTAAACACTGAGGCAAAATATAAATGCTTAAAAGTGACTAAATCTTTCCAGGAGTCCATTATGTCGTGCTTAAAAAATGACTGTCCACAAGAGAACGAGAACAGCTACAGAGAACTGAAGCCGTAGTTCAGATTCTGACTTGTGTGATCGGTTCTAACTCACTGGTTCAAAGAAACAAAATAAATACAGTATAAAGAAGTGATAGTTTACAATGCAGTTAACTGAATTGTTAAATAATTAATTTGGGGTCTGTAACATTTATGCTTTTGTAAAGAGCCTCTTCTGCTCCAAGGCTGCATTTATTTGACCAAAAAATACAGTAAAAACAGTAAAGTTGTGAAATATTATTACGATTTAAAGTAACGGTTTTGTAATGGAATATATTTTAAAATGTATAGCTTTTTAACCCTAAACTGCACGTAAAACCTAAACATTGGTCGGTTGTCGTGCACCACAAAAGACAAATAGACAAACTTTTCTAATGTGATGTCTTTTGCAGGCTGCACGCAAACACACACATGATCTGTATTCTGATTCAATTATAAATGACTCGTATGAACCAGTTCTTTTAATGAGTTTGTCAAAAAGAGTTGCCATTTGATACCAAGCAAAGTAAAATAGTGAAGTAACCCTGAAATCCCGCACTGCACAAACATTGAGCAGGTTTACATGCAGTAGGACTGCTCAAAAGTTAAGCATCCATGTGTTTGGATGTTTTGGAACAGGTTGGATGTTAAATAAAGCATTAAAACCCCAGAGCATTTCACAGTGTCTTGCACTTTCAGACTCATTCTAAGACTCACTTGTCCTTCGGCTGCACAAAAAGTCGCGATATATTTCTCCTTCCCTACCGAAAACACTCGCTGTGGCTGGGTGTGCTTAAATCTGCCGTATAAGAACGCTTATGCTCTGGCGTATGACACCTGCGCACTTCAATAAGCCGACAGAACGCAGGTTAAGGGGTTTACATGCCGGGCGAAATCGGGATAATGGGCAAAAATGTAACTCTGTCAATCGTTTACATGACACGGTTCGGCACGCGTGATTCGCGGATTAACTGCTAAATCGAACCATTTTAGAGTAAGTTTATCATTTGGATGTGTTTTGTCTTGCCAATTTACACATTCAAACAATTTTAAACGCGGAAGAAGAGGCGAAAATCGGGACTCGCGCGTTATCTGTACGCACAACCGTACACACACTCGAAGCGCGCGCACGCAGAGAGAGAGAGAGAGAGAGACAGAGAGAGAGAGAGAGAGAGAGACAGAGAGAGAGTGTGTTTCAGACACCGCTCGTACACCGAGTTGATTCCTCTTTCGCGTTTCCTTGCCCTTGAACAAACACATAAACACAAAATAATGTCTAAACACCCGTCTCGGCAAGTATTCTCTCAGTTCTGTCATCAGTGAACAGTTGAGAAAGAAATTTGTGATCCGTTGCCCCACTAAAATGCATTCATTATTTTGTGAGAAACAAAAAGCAAAAGCAGCCATTTGTAAAATCTGAACAATACCCACAGAATCAGTCGTCTATCAGTGGTGTAACAGTAAGTGGGCTTGTGTAAGTATAGCACGCAGCTGCAGTGCAGGAATCACTCATTCACTGCTTTATTCTCTTCAGGATCTCCAAACCTCACGACAACAGTCTCTGGAGTAACACAAAGACAAGGCCGATGAACTACACACACAAAGCCAGTGCTGTGAGCGGGAACAAACCAAAGCTCTCACGCATCCTCACGCTGTCAGCTGCGACGGCTTGAATCGAACCCGCTCGGCCCGTGTCTGCTTCCTCGCTCCTGCCAGTTTCCTCCCAACATTTCTGGAGACCTCAACAAACACAGGCCTCAGTTCATGCCATAAAAAACAAGCGATGAAACCACGTCGACTTAACGAGGAAACACTTCAAAGAGTAAATAAAAACAAGATGTTGGGCTTGCAAGTTATCAGCGTGAGCATTTAAAGCAATAATTCAGCACATTCACTCAACCTCATGTCGTTCCAAACCTGTGAGTTGTTATTTTCTTGTTTTGGACGAATCTCCAAGAGCTGCATGAATCTCCTCCAAAACATCTACCTTTGTTTTCCAAAGACGAAATAACAGCATTCAGGTTTGGAAACAACACTGGGGTGAGAAACTAATGACTGAACTTAACTTTTGCTTTAAAGCAAAACACCAAAGCACTCTTCCTCTGCGGTCCCCCTACAGGCTGGAAGCGGAATTGTCCATTACCGCTGTCGTAAATCATTTAGCCTCCCGTCGCACGCACGCTCGCTGTTCACCCAGCACCGGCTTTGGAATGAACGATGTCCACAGACAAGGTAAAGTATGTTGCATGATTTTATGAAAGTATGATGTATTGCGACATCAGAAATGAAGAAAAACTAAATATTGACTATTGTAAAGCTTGCAAGTCAAGTCAAATTTGTAGTTTTCTTATGTCTCATTCGAACTACAGAAACGCGACCCAATCTGGCAAACTTGCAATATTGAAATATTAATTTACGTTTTTTATCTTTTAATATGAATATGTTAGCCTTAAGTTTATGAATATGTTGGTGTGTTCCAATACAATGACAAAATTTGCATTTAATAGATAAAGCATTCAAAACTTAGTCTCTCACTTCCACTAAAATGGATCAGGGATTTTTATGACATCACTGTGTCTCATCACATCTTCTGTCCAATCAAATGCTCTCTAGAATCTAGAGCTCCGCCCCCTCTGCTATAAACACCACCTGACCACAGCGACCGCTGACAGACACGGAGCATTATGTGTTGGAGTGTGTGTTCGGTTGCTCAAACGCTCCAGTTTTATTCCGTTGTCCAACTGTACGCTGGTTAAGAATGAAATGAATGAATCCTCTACTATTGAATCCAGCGTATCATCAGCGCTCGCTTCCATGAGCTGTCAGTCTGTGAGGGAAACTAAACGCTATTGGCTATTTGAAAAGGGGGAGGAGCCATTCAATATGTCCCGCCTTAGCTTCCTGTTTCAGTGGAAATTTCATCAACACTGCGACTTGTGGGACTTTAACACAATAATGATGTGCACCTGTAAATCATTCATAATAAACACTGCAATATTGCATAACAACTGATATTGTGCTGAAACTAAAAACAGGTTAATCGTAAAACCAAGTGCAGATTCCTGAGGTCTGAACGTGAACAGAGCCGGCGAGAGCGTTTATCCTCGTCTCAGCGCGAGAGCCCATCTGGCCCACAGCCCTTCTCACTGTCCCAAAGCCCATAATTCAGTCGGGAGCTTTTAAATACTGGTAAACATCCGTGGAAGTGGCGCCTCTCTCCTCATCTGCCCGTTTCAGAGTGGAAACTCACAATACAGACTATTCTCCTCGCTCAGATCCTCCACATCTACTCAAACATCTGCAGGACATATTACACAAGACTTTACGCTGGGACGGATGGGTCAGAGACAGCAGGCAAAACAATGCGGAGTGCAAATAAACGGATAACTGTGCATTAACACACTAGACAACATTTGAAAGGGAAGAGAAAATCCTCCCATTTCTTTTGCTGTTCGTGTCAAAGTTTGTGCATCCTACAAACTCTTTCAAACTAACTTCATCTGTCACTTGGTAGAAGCTTGTCAAATTAAACGGGTGATTGCATGACAGGTTGTGATGCCCTTAAAGGGTTAATTCACCCAAAAATGACATTTATCCCATGATTTAATCACCCTTAAGCCATCCTAGATGAGTTTCAGTCGAACATAATCAGTTCTATTAAAAAATATCCATAATGGGAGTAAAGGGTTTGTATAGACACTGTAAAATGAAATTCCATTCATGGACTTTTCAAGCACTACTTTTCTGGTTTCCGAGGACTGCAATCAGAGATCGCACTTATCAAACAATATCTTATAAGGTAAACAAACAAAAATAAACTAATTAAACAAAATGGAACTAATAAAGTGCAGCACATGCAATGACTGTGGAAACTTTAACCATTGAAAAGATACTATGACAAAGATATCGCTTTACATTTTCAAAATGATTTTTCTTCCATGAATATATGATTGGCCTGAAGAAAGAAAGATGTATCATATCCGCAGATATTTATATCAGCAATATCACGCTCATAACCATGCGAAATGCCTTTATATCTATATCAGACGGGTTGCAGCGTTGATTTCGTGTGATAATATTGTTTTATCAATAAAATTAAACTCTAATTTCACATATATTGTCTTTCAATAATTCAAGCCCTTCAAACGAACCCTGTTTGAACCCCAACAAAGTGCATCCACCCATCATAAAAGTAATCCAAGGTTTTAATAAAGGCCGTAATAAAGTAATAACCTTTAAAGTAATAAAGGTTAATAACGTTACTGTTCACTCCCGTTATAAAGCTTGAGAGACAGGATATTTTTCAATATATATATAACTCTGATTGTGTTTGTCTGAAAGAAGAAAGTCATACACCTGGGATGGCTATCCCAACTATCCCTTTAACCTCAAAAACCATCGACAAAATCACATTATGTAAATGATATTACTCTTTGTATGGTTAACAATGCGGTTGCTGGATGTTCAATAAGAACCACTGATTGAGTTGTAGATGCACAGGAACAGCACATGCAGGTCTAGGATTTTCTTTGCCAAACTGGTTTTGCATTTGCACATTAAAAACTAACAATCCTAATAAGAAGGATTAAGCGTAGATCGAGCTCAAATGAATGGAAAATTCGATTTTCAAACAGAATTGCAAGAAAACACTGTTTGCCTAGCTGACAGAGAACGTTCCTCTAAAACTTACTAAGAACAAACTTTCTTCCAGAAACATTAATAGAACGTTCATTAATTCGTTCAAAGTTAATAATGTTCTGAAAACGTTAGCAAAAAACATTATTTAGCCTATACATCGTTCATGGACTATATTTTTTCTTAAACGGTTTAAGATGGCTGTAAGGTTTTTTTTGTTTTGTTTTGTTTTTTATGTTTCAGAACGTTCAGAGAACATTCATATGTAACGTTTCCAAAATGTTTGAAGAATTATAAAATCGAATGTTTCTTTAACGTTCGAATAACCAATATTAAAAAAAAAAAAAAAACATTTAAAGAAGATTTTAAACATTTAAATGGACGGTTTGAACGTTCGGAGAACATTCGTAAATAATGTTTTATTACTTAATGGGAACGTTAGCAAAAACGCTCTAATAACATATTTTTGTTAGCTGGGCACAACAAAACAAAATAGCAAACTGCTGTCAGACTGCAATATGTTACACCGTTTACTTCAGCCTACTCTTGTTTATAGCTGACATGAGATGCGGTTGTTAGGAAATCAAATCTCTTTAGTGTAATCCATAATCTCACTTCTCAGAGCTGCTCAGTTACCTAGAGTAATGCCGACCACTCTCGAACTGTGTCAGATACAAAGAAATACAAACACTTTACAGAAACAAAGCGAAAAAAATACGTATTTTCCAACAACATTAGCGCGCGCGTCCGTTCTGAGGTAAACTAACTAACTGTCACAGTCTGAGGGAAAAAAACGCTCAAACTTTCAAACTACAGCGTGAAAGTATTTAATAAACTCGGTTTATAAGTTCACATACCCATTTTTCAAGCGTTCCAGCACTTCTGCAGGAGTCACATCAACTGTGTTGAGAGTTTAACGGGTAACGGGAACGCTGACTCCGCGAGCGAGCTCACACCGACTGACTCACTCGCAGTAGGTGCACGCGCGTGACGTCACCAGCAGGGATTCAGGGATTCACCTCTCCCCCTCCTACTCCCCCTCCCCCCCCAGACCCCTCCCCTCCCCCTCCCTCCAGACCCCTCCCCCCCCTCTCCCTACACTGTAACTTAAAAAAGTAAGTTACCAGTTAAATTTATGAGTTCGTTTAAAGTAAACAATTGAATCGTCAAGCATCTATTCTGCGACTGCAAAAGGTTCAAAACTTTTATCAATGTTATTCGATTATTAATGAATATTAAAAAACGTGATAACGTCTTTACATTGGCTTTCTGTACAATATAGGATTGATTTTAAACTTCTTTTATTGGTGTATACATCTCTTCATGGCCTTGCACAGACTTATTTATCAGATAGGAAGAACCCTGAGATCAACAACTCAAAATTTGCTTAAAATTAATACTTGTTTTTAAGACACATTTGTTTGCCATGGCCTATTCTTCCTTTTCATGATCATTTTTTTATTATTTTTATTCTATTACTATTGTACTATTTTTTGTCTATACTATAGTCTACTCTGTGTCTATATTGTCTATCATACTGAGATGATGTAAAGCACTTTGGTCAACATGTGTTGTTTTAATAGTGCTATACAAATAAAAGTGACATTGACATTGACATTAATACAACAAAGGTGATTGGTTAAATAAACAAAAACTCTAAGCTAAGCTGACTTATAATATAATAGTTATGATTATTATGATGATGACTATTATTTTATTGTTATTGTATACATTTGGTTAACACACAAAGAGTAATATTAATATTTATATATTTATCACATATTGACTCTAATACATGCAAACCATAGCATGACCAGTTCATTTAGAGTAAATGAAATAAGATCAAATTTCAACCATTAGTTGAGTAATTTATAAGTTGACTAATAATAATGGTAATAATAATATTCTCTGTAACACTGTAAACAAATATTGTTGGTTTAACTTAAAAAAATAACCTGGTTGCCTTAAAATTCATTCTTTTAGTTCATTGAATTTTTTTTTTTTTTTAGTTAATACAAAGAAGGAGATTGGTTTAATCAACAGAATCATAAAATATGATGTTATCTGAACCACATTAATTATCTAATTATCTAATTTTATCGGATTTGATTTGACAAAAAAAAAAGTTGTGATAAATCATGAAAATAATTATTTACCATGTAAGAAAATTGCTGCATTAAATTATTAAGTACAATCAGCTTGGATGTTTAAGTCATTTAAACTTAAATGACATTAAACTGACTTAAAAATGTGTTGAATCTTGTATAACTTGCTTAAAAATTGCTTAACTTATTTTGATGAGTTAAAGCAATGTAAAAGCATATGTTGTCATAGCTTACTGATCATATGATTTTTTTAGCGTAATAATATTAATAATAATAAAAAGTATTATTATTATTACTATGCAAATAATTCAAATAAAAAATTCAAGTTCAAATGTCTTGATATTTTATCTGGTATTTTACTACTACTAATAATAATACTTTATTATTATTATTAGGCCTATTATTATGCAAATAATATAAGTTATAATGTAAAATATTAGTTGACTAATTTATAAGCTGAGTTTCATGTCATGTTGTGAACTGCATACCTGATATCTGGTTTCATAATATTATTATTAATAATAATAATAATAACTCACCCAACATGAGCGGTTCATTAGTGTAAGTTCAAATGTCAATCATTATTTGACTGATCTCCTGCTTTGACTGACACGTTGTTGAGGGTTAATGTAGACGGTGAGAATCGTATGAGTTCAGACTCAGAAGTTTGAGCTCTAATCTAATCTCTATTCATGGTGCATCACCGGACTGAGCTGCAAGGCCTCGAGAGCTGAATGATCCCGCAAACTGGCCTTTCGTCTCCAAGGATCCTGAAGAGCCAGAATCACAAACCCTTTCAGAACAGGCCAAATGGCTTCAGTCAATGGAAACCCGGAGAAAGAGTCGAGGGTATTCTCAGGAACAGTGTTTTCAGGGCCTCGATTTTGAGAGTTTTTCAGATTGTTCACAGTTCTGTATATGACAAAAACATCAGTAACTTCAAGAGCTTTATTCTAATGCATGAGTATTTCTGTCTTTCATTGGTTATTTGCTATTAGATTATAAGCTGATGTCCTCTGAGGATTCAAACATGCAAAAAATTTGTTTGTTTTGGATCGAGGCTCAAAATAACTGAGCATAAGTTAACATGTTTTTGTTATTTTATAACTGAGTAGCTTTAACTGTGCCAAAGGTAATTATGATGATGATGATGTAATCATTGGCTTGAGTAGTTTATGTTGATGTGATCGAGACCTTTTAACCCAGGGGTGTCAAACTCAGTTCCTGGAGGGCCACAACCCTGCAGAGTTTAGCTCCAACCAGCTCCAAAAACGCATGCCTGGAAGTTTCTAGTAATCCTCAAGACCTTGATTAGCTGGATCAGGTGTGTTTAATTAGGGTTGAAGCTAAACTCTGCAGGGTTGTGGCCCTCCAGGAACTGAGTTCATCAGTGTTACTACTGGTTATTAAAACTCGTTAAAAAAATTACCTGAAACAAAATAAGTGACAAAAAAAAAAAAAAAAAAAAACATTTTTTTATTCAATATTTCTGTAAATTGACAAATTTGTCTGTTTAGCTAAAGTTGAAGAAGTAAAATGACTAAAACTAAAAATAATTAAACAAAAGCTAAAATAAAAATAATACAAGCATTTTTTAAACAGGTAACACTTGACTTAAAGCCTTTATGTCTAATGCATTATAAAGCTTTTCATAATGATACGGTAAATATTTATATAGATATAATATTAAGATAAATGTGTTTTAGTACTGTCAAATCGATTAATCGCGATTAATCACATCTAAAATATAAGTTTGTAAATATATATATGTTTACAAACTTTTGTTAGATGTGATTAATCGCGATTAATCGATTTGATAGTACTAGTTTTAATGCATTCGTTTTTTATACTTACCTGAGCATTATTATTTTAATGCATTATAAAAGTACTTTAATACATTAATTATTCCCTATTATGCACTGTATGGTCTCATTAGAATGTATAATGCATTAAAACTAGTACTCTCAAATTGATTAATCGCGATTAATCACATTTAAAATAAAAGTTTGTAAATATAAATCTATACATTCACACACTTTATATATATATATATATATATATATATATATATATATATATATATATTTACAAACTTATTTTAGATGTGATTAATCGCGATTAATCAATTTGACAGTACTAGTTTTAATGCATTATACTTTCTAATGAGACTATACAATACATTATAGGGCATAATTAATACATTAAAATATATTTATAATGCATTATATATAAAGGCTTTAAGTATAAAAAAACAAACAAATAAAACCGACAAAAGCAGACAACAAAATGACTAAAACTTTAACTAAAGAAAAATGAGGGGAAAAAAATATTTCAAAACCTTAATAAATATTATAAAACTGTATTAAAGATACTAAATTGAGACGGTATTCCTTTAATTATTTCCCTGTAAAGGCCCAAAGCTTCCGTCCTCGTCTCAAGCACATCCGTTGAAGAAAACAGCGGCTGTTAAACCTCATTACGCTGAGTTCCTTCCTTTAGTGCCACAACAGAAGCTTTACAAATACACGCTCAGTGGAAATAGGTAAAGACACTACAAACTTCAGATCTGAGGCATCAGAGGAGAATGAAACCCTTGGGAGAGTCTGAATACGTGACTGGAATGATGACATCACCAGTTTAAAACATCGCCATGGAGACGGGGAAAGTTTGTCTTAAGTTTCTCTTTGACAAGGACTTTCTCATGTATTTCTGTAGAGTCTGACAAACATCAGTCTGGCTTTTAACATGTTATTGTTATATAGAGTGCGTCGAGTTTTTATAGCAAGAAAAAAGGTTTTAGACAAATTGCATTCAGTCAGACATCTTTATCTTTTTCTGCCATGAAGACAAACATGTTTTCTGAAGTCTACAACTCATCCTGACAACCAGAATTACAGTTTTATACATCACTCATCAATAGCATAGAGAAAAACGGTAACACTTTACAATAAGCTTCATTAGTTAAAGGTATAGCGGAGGATTTTTTACTTCCGGGTGGATCACCTATACTATTGGTCCTCCTAATTGTCAATCATTCTGGTGAATCAATCAAACTTTTCAAAAAGTGGAGAGGGCGGGTCTTATCTAAGTTTCGGAAAGATCCTCCGCTATACCTTTAACATTAGTGAACTACATTAGTTAATAATGAACTGCACGTATACAGCATTTATTATTCTTTGTTCATGTTAATTTCAACATTTACTAATACTTTATTAAAATTTTGTTAACAATAGATAGTGCACTGTGAACTAACATGAACAAACAATGAACAGTTGCATTTTTTATTAACTAACGTTAACAAAGATGAACAAATACAGTAACAAATGTATTGCTCATGGTTAATTAATGTTAGTTAATACATTAACTAATGTTAACTAATGAAAATTATTGTAAAGTGTTACCAGAAAAACGTCAAAATAAAGCCAGTCCATAATGCTTTATGAAATGAACATAAGTCTTATTATCTTATCTTTATATATATACGTTTGACCTTCAAACAGATGATTTATATGCGTTTGACCTTCAAAGAGATGATTTATATATGTTTGACCTTCGTACAGATGATTTATATACGCTTGACCTTCATATTTATATACGTTTGACCTTCATACAGATGATTTATATATGTTTGACCTTCGTACAGATGATTTATATACGCTTGACCTTCATATTTATATACGTTTGACCTTCATACAGATGATTTATATATGTTTGACCTTCGTACAGATGATTTATATACGTTTGACCTTCAAACATGATTTATATGCGTTTGACCTTCAAAGAGATGATTTATATATGTTTGACCTTCGTACAGATGATTTATATACGCTTGACCTTCAAACAGATGTTTTATATACGTTTGACCTTCAAAGAGATGATTTATATACGTTTGACCTTAAAACAGATGATTTATATACGTTTGACCTTAAAACAGATGATTTATATACGTTTGACCTTCAAAGAGATGATTTATATACGTTTGACCTTCAAACAGATGATTTATATATGTTTGACCTTCGTACAGATGATTTATTTACGCTTGACCTTCATATTTATATACGTTTGACCTTCAAACAGATGATTTAAATACGTTTGACCTTCAAACAGATGATTTATATAAATGTAAATTATTTGGTTGAAAAGATATTTAATCTACCTAAAATGTTCACCATGACTGCATTTATTTGATCAAAAATACAGTAAAACAGTGAAATATTATTCCAGTGTAAATCAGCAGTTTTCTATGTGAATATATAATAAAGTGTAATGTATTCCTGTGATCAAAGCTGAATGTTCAGCATCATTACTCCAGTCTTCAGTGTCACATGATCCTTCAGAAATCACTCTAATATGAGGATCTGATGATCAAGAAACATTTATGATTAATATCAGTGTTAAAAACAGTTGTGCTGCTCATTGTGAAAGTGAATGTCATTAGTACAAACCTTTCAGTTTTACAACAGTGAGCAAGCAAAAGTTAGTTAAACGCTCAACATGTTCTCAATAATTACATTTGCAGATGTTTGTGCTGAAACTGTGTGTGCAGAAGAGGCTCACCGGTTCAGCGAATTTG
>NC_138226.1:1076143-1196143 GCF_964197995.2 Scardinius erythrophthalmus
GTTGTTTACATGGAGACCGTTTTCAAAAACTTGCACTTTGAAACCCGTTTTCAAAAGTTTGTTTATTCAGGCTCCTAAAACACCGTTGTCGTGTAAACAAACGGCAGAAACGCATACAAATTTTAACGTTTTTAGTTGAAAACGGTGTCGTGTAAACAGTCCCTCAGTCATGTGATCGATCGGAACTCCACGCGATCGGTAATTTCGATGAGAGGGCGAAACATTTCCCGCGCAAACTTCACAACGGGTTCAGGCTTTATCACTCGAATGATCCGAAGCAGGTAAAAGACAGAAAGCCCTGCTCTAAATAATAACTTGACTTACCTCTGATGGATCTGAAATATTAATGCCTCAGGAGTAGCAGTAAAACACTGCGCATCTGTCCATTAGTGTGTGTGAGGGAAGAAGAACATTTACTTACATCAAACAGACTTTCCTTCTACATTTCAGGATTCACATGAAAATGATTGACAGTTTAGTCAAACATCACAGATACTACAACACAATCTCATGGCAGTTACATTTTGGCGAATTGGTGGCGAGTTTGTAGGAAACTATTGCAATCATTTGTTTTCTTATGCTCACACACACCCGAACAGAGGGCTTATTTTTTTTTCTAAAATAAATAAATAAAATTCTTAGCTATGGTTTCGTACGATCATACGAAATCCACTACAGATTATTAAACAGGGACATTTCTCTTCCCCGATGTCCACTTATAATTGTAAAGTTTGTGCTATAATGTCGTTTTTAATAATCATTTTAAGGTGCTGATAAATTTGTTCTGAATTTTCGCGGGTAAAATCAACGCGATCGTGAATTTGAATTCTGCGCGAATGGGAAGCGCAGATAATACATAACATATAAATATATATAAACATTTTGTGAGTCTTCATCAGGTTTTGATCAGATTTTTTATCTGTTTTTGATCTGCTTCATTCCTCAATAACTTGAAAAGCTGCATCACACTGTGACGCTCATTAAATAATCTGAAAAGTGATGTTCAAATTATTTAGATCAGACTGAAATGATTAGGGATATTGTTTACAGACAAAAATGATGTTCTTCCTCAGTGTTTCTGTCTTCGTTTCCACCACAAATATCTAAATATTCTTAAATCAAGATACATTTACTGGAGAAGGAAAATGACTGAAGATATTAAGACTTGTTTTCTGGAAAAAGAAAAGAAAAAAAAAGACTGTGATTAAAATAAACTAAAAATATCTATTAATGAGGTCAGAAAAATAATCTTGTTTTCCCTTTGAATTAAGTTTATTTTTCTGACTCCATTGGCAGATATTTTTCTTATTTTAAGCATTAGCCTATACTCGCTTATTTTTGATGCATTTTTAAGTAAACAATTATTAATATAGTCAGTCATTTTGCTTCCTCTCCAGTAAATGTATCTTGATTTCAGAATGTTCAGATGTTTGCACTACAAATAATTTTTTTGCAGTGTTTAAAATAGTCGCATCACATTGTGTTCACGCAGTGTATGTCCGAGATCATTCACACTGATCAAACGAACTGGCCTCAGATCTGCATGAAGAGCTCAGGTGTGAAAGCCAAAGCCATGAGACTCGAGGAGTTGTGCTGCAGCTTTAAACATCTATTTGTCATCAGATGAGGATCAGTTTGCTTTATCAGTGTGTGTGTGTGTGTGTGTGTGTGTGTGTGTGTGTGTGTGTGTGTGTGTGGCGTTGCCATGGTAACACTGTTTACAGCCTGCTGGTGTTCTATAAATGGCACTGTGATGATGGCAGAGGCATGTTGGGTAATGTGAACGATGAAGAAATGTCATTTTCCCTTCACAATCAACACCAGGCCCTCATAAAACACCTGATACCTTCAGAATCAGGTTAACAAAAACTGATGTCATGAATAAAAGTTCGGCTGATTCATGGACGTCTTAAAGGGTTAGTTCACCCAAAAATGAAAATTCTGTCAGTAATTACTCACCCTCATGTTGTTCCAACCGCGTAAGACCTTCATTCATCTTCGGAACACAAATTAAGATATTTTTGATTAAATCTGAGTTTAGTGGTAAAAACAAGTCTCCTATTTTTAATCCTTGTTTCTTGTCCACTGTGGGAGATGCTGATGCTATGATTCTGACGCGTACCATAAATAGATCCAGAGAGGCGTGCTGATGTTCCAAACAAATAACTGAAGTTTATTAAATCAAAAATAAAGATGCATTGTAACATAAAACAAAACAAACAACTTTTAGGCCGCTTGCAGGTTTGTTGCACCATGCCACCCTAGCTCCATGTGTACGGTCAAAAGACTGTGTGCTCTTGCACCAGCGCCCCCTTCCTGTCAGGGGTGGCCTATCCTTTATACAACCTTTCACCTCTCACCTATAGAGGGCACACACTCAGAGAAATAAACAAAATTAACAATACACAACAAACTGATATTTAAATGAACAAATTTATACAAATTAAATAAAGTGGTAAGTATGGCTCCTACACTGAGCTATGTCTCACTCCTCCATAGGCTGCTATGTGACCGAAACTTGCTGGCCCAGAAAAGTCATTAAAGAGATCGTTAATATAGTCCAAGTAACTCCAGTGGCTCAATCTTAAGTATATCAAGCGACGAGAATACTTTTTGTGCGCAAAACAAACAAAAATAACGACTTTATTCCACTATTCATTTCCTTCTCTCTGGACCTCGTAGTGTTTTTGCGCTGCGCGTCTGTGTTGCACGTCATCACGCATCACACACATGACTGGCGTCGGCCAATAGTGAGCCTACGTGGTGACGTGCAACACAGACGCGCTGCGCAAAAACACTACGCGAACCAACTAGAGGTCCAGAGAGAAGGAAATGAATAGTGGAATAAAGTCGTTATTTTTGTTTGTTTTTGCGCACAAAAAGTATTCTCGTCGCTTGATATACTTAGGATTAAGCCACTGGAGTCACTTGGACTATATTAACGATCTCTTTAATAACTTTTCTGGGCCAGCAAGTTTCGGTCACATAGCAGCCTATGGAGGAGTGAGACATGGCTCTGATTTCATCAAAAATATCTTAATTTGTGTTCCGAAGATGAACGAAGGTCTTACGCGGTTGGAACAACATGAGGGTGAGTAATTACTGACAGAATTTTCATTTTTGGGTGAACTAACCCTTTAAAGCAGGGATTTCACTCTTAGATCCCTCATCCTAACATTTAAAAGGCTTCTATCTTTTATAACACCTGATTTATACACCTCACGTGGGGGTCAGACATTGTCGATTTTGTTTTATTTTAATGCACTATATTTTGGTTCAATAATATTTTGTATTTTTAGGGGATTTCATGCTGCTAAATTATATTATTGCAAGTAGTTACAAACCATTTACTCACTTTTTGAGCACAGACCTGAAAATGAAATTTCCAAGTTAAACTGGTAAATCATGAATGCTGTAACGTTATGAAGTCCAATGGAGGCAAGCTTGAAAAAAACATAGTGCAGTTTATTTACAACGTGATCAAATATAAAACAAAACGCTTTGGATCACAGATTGAAATTCGGTCTCTTTTTAAAGACGAAACCTGCAGATTATTGCAGAAGTGAAAAAAGTTTAAAAAAGTGATTTACAAAAATGAAAAAGACATTAGAAGATGTAAAGAATTTTACGTTTATTGATATAAAATATGCATAAAAATACTATTTCCAATTTTTTTTATGAAATGTATATGTTCCAAAACATGTTTAACTCTAAAACTCAAAAAATTAGCCTTCAGTAATATTTTGTTAGGGCTGCAGTACCAGACGCTTCCACTAGAGGAAATTCATTTCTGCGAGGAGCACAAGAGGGACAATTTTTTAAGGGCCATTTAACTCTTTCAAACCATATCTGTGATTTAAAAAAAAATGTCACATAACAAGTGCCAAATCCTTTACCAAGTTTCGTACCATTCCGGTGAAGTAAACAATTCTAAAAAAGAAAACGTAAAATGACAGAAGAGCTCCCGAGGGTTGAACATCACGTGACTGATGGCATTGTGTTTGTTCAACTGCTGGAAAGACAAGGACTTCAAAAGGCCTCACTTCTCTTCTCCTCTCGAACGGCAGCGTAACGCAGTGTTACTGTATTCCCCCTCAGTGAAGACTGAGTCTCGAGCTGAGGAAGTGTGTGTGAATGAATGACAGAATGCGGTTGTTAGAGGAAAGTGACTGTGATGCAGAAACAGAAACCGGCTGTTTGCTTACACTCAATGCGAGCGAATGAAAGACGCTTGTCTAATGCCATCTACAATATCCTTCAAGCTCTGGATGTTGCCAAGGCAACCAGCGGGAGAGGAAATTAAACAAGAGGAATGTCACGTGTGTGTGTGTGTGTGTGTGTGTGTGTGTGTATATACACACAGTGAAACCAAACAGTATTCAGACACCAGATATCATTTTTGATATTTCTTCACTAGTGTGATCAGGACACTATAGTTCATTTCTGTAAGTGAGGAGAGCAGAATAAAGTAAACTGTGACATATTACACCCAAAAACTCTTCATACAGTGACTACCAGTAAAATTGATAAAGACACTTTGAGCTGATCATGTTTTGCTGAAGTGTGTTGTCTTTAATTGCTAATGCTCTTTTTACACACAGACTGAACACAATGAAGCATTGCTTGGTGATTGGTTGAGCTAAACTGGTATTATCTATTTGTGTAGTTAAATTTAACAGCTGACAGATATTCAACATAATTCATGTGTGAGACAGTCTAACAGAAGGACGGACAAAACCAGTCAAATATCAACTGAGTTCTGCTCATATTTTATTACCATTCTCTAAACTATAGCGAATAAACTGTGATAACGTGAGACATGTTGAAGTTGGTTTGTACAGTGCAGTACAGTGGTTTGACTGTATATATATATGTTAAGTCAAGTGTATGTAAAAATACTCTGCACGAAATGAACTCCAAAATCCACTTTAATGAATTATTTAATCATAGGGTTCACAATTTTTTTGGCAACCAAACCCCAACATTACCCCCTTTAAAATTTCTAAAAATGAAATTTTGCTTGTTAAAATATGTTCAGAGCTCTTGAATCTCATTCTGTAAACATTTATGAAAATCATCCTTATTTTTACTAGTCTGGCGCTAGTGGTGAAACACATCATGTTTAAAGGGGTGATGACATGAGAAATGTCATTTTCTTTGATCTTTTGACATATTATAGATATTTGCACCAAACATCCTGTAAGTTTCAGAACTTAAAATATCCTCCTCATTATAAACATGTCATGTCTTGTTTTGGTTTGGTTTCATGTTCTTGTTTCATGTCATGTTTTCTGTAACCTCTGGTTTGTAAGTTCCACAGCCATGTTCATGTTCTGGTCTTGAGTTTCATGCCACGCCATTCTTTTGTTTTATGTTTGATCTTGTTTTGTCTATTAAACTGCACTTGGGTTCTCCACAAACTTGCCTTCAGTGGACTCGTTACGAAACAAAGCATTTATTTACGGTAATTAATCTCTAGAAACGGCTCGTTTTGAAACTGAGGGATTTGTGACGTCACTCAAACAAACACATTTGCATAAGCCCGCCTCCAGAGCAAGACTTCGACCAATAGTTATACATCATCACACCGTAGGCTCCGCCCACTGGCGTTCAATCACTTAACGGCTGATATTTGCTGGATGTAAGCGTCGCGTCAGAAGCAAACAGAAGATATTATAATGACTGATGCTGTCTACACTGATACAGATGTGTGTTCAGATTATACTGACGGATGCTATCTACATTGATACAGATGTGTGTTCAGATTATACTGACGGATGCTATCTACACTGATACAGATGTGTGTTCAGATTATACTGACGGATGCTATCTACATTGATACAGATGTGTGTTCAGATTATAATGACTGACGCTGTCTACACTGATACAGATGTGTGTTCTGTCTACACTGATACAGATGTGTGTTCAGATTATAATGACTGATGCTGTCTACACTGATACAGATGTGTGTTCAGATTATAATGACTGATGCTGTCTACACTGATACAGATGTGTGTTCAGATTATAATGACTGATGCTGTCTACACTGATACAGATGTGTGTTCAGATTATAATGACGGATGCTATCTACACTGATACAGATGTGTGTTCAGATTATAATGACTGATGCTGTCTACACTGATACAGATGTGTGTTCAGATTATAATGACGGATGCTATCTACACTGATACAGATGTGTGTTCAGATTATAATGACTGACGCTGTCTACACTGATACAGATGTGTGTTCTGTCTACACTGATACAGATGTGTGTTCAGATTATACTGACGGATGCTATCTACATTGATACAGATGTGTGTTCAGATTATAATGACTGACGCTGTCTACACTGATACAGATGTGTGTTCAGATTATAATGACGGATGCTATCTACACTGATACAGATGTGTGTTCAGATTATAATGACTGACGCTGTCTACACTGATACAGATGTGTGTTCAGATTATAATGACTGACGCTGTCTACACTGATACAGATGTGTGTTCAGATTATAATGACTGATGCTGTCTACACTGATACAGATGTGTGTTCTATCTACACTGATACAGATGTGTGTTCAGATTATAATGACTGACTGTCTACACTGACACAGATGTGTGTTCAGATTATAATGACTGACGCTGTCTTCACTGATACAGATGTGTGTTCAGATTATAATGACTGATGCTGTCTACACTGATACAGATGTGTGTTCAGATTATAATGACTGACGCTGATACACTGATACAGATGTGTGTTCAGATTATAATGACTGACTCTGATACACTGATACAGTATACAGATGTGTGTTCAGATTATAATGACTGACGCTGTCTACACTGATACAGATGTGTGTTCAGATTATAATGACTGACGCTGTCTACACTGATACAGATGTGTGTTCAGATTATAATGACGGATGCTATCTACACTGATACAGATGTGTGTTCAGATTATAATGACTGACGCTGTCTACACTGATACAGATGTGTGTTCTGTCTACACTGATACAGATATGTGTTCAGATTATAATGACTGACTGTCTACACTGATACAGATGTGTGTTCAGATTATAATGACGGATGCTATCTACACTGATACAGATGTGTGTTCAGATTATAATGACTGACTCTGTCTACACTGATACAGATGTGTGTTCAGATTATAATGACTGACGCTGTCTACACTGATACAGATGTGTGTTCAGATTATAATGACGGATGCTATCTACACTGATACAGATGTGTGTTCAGATTATAATGACTGACGCTGTCTACACTGATACAGATGTGTGTTCTGTCTACACTGATACAGATGTGTGTTCAGATTATAATGACTGACTGTCTACACTGATACAGATGTGTGTTCAGATTATAATGACTGACGCTGTCTACACTGATGCAGATGTGTGTTCATATTATAATGACTGATGCTGTCTACACTGATACAGATGTGTGTTCAGATTATAATGACTGATGCTGTCTACACTGATACAGGTGTGTGTTCATACTATAATGATTGACGCTGTCTACACTGATACAGGTGTGTGTTCATACTATAATGATTGACGCTGTCTACACTGATACAGATGTGTGTTCTGTCTACACTGATACAGATGTGTGTTCAGATTATAATGACTGACGCTGTCTACACTGATACAGATGTGTGTTCAGATTATAATGACGGATGCTATCTACACTGATACAGATGTGTGTTCAGATTATAATGACTGACGCTGTCTACACTGATACAGATGTGTGTTCTGTCTACACTGATACAGATATGTGTTCAGATTATAATGACTGACTCTGTCTACACTGATACAGATGTGTGTTCAGATTATAATGACTGATGCTGTCTACACTGATACAGATGTGTGTTCATATTATAATGACTGATGCTGTCTACACTGATACAGGTGTGTGTTCATACTATAATGATTGACGCTGTCTACACTGATACAGATGTGTGTTCAGATTATAATGACTGACGCTGTCTACACTGATACAGATGTGTGTTCAGATTATAATGACTGACGCTGTCTACACTGATACAGATGTGTGTTCAGATTATAATGACTGACGCTGTCTACACTGATACAGATGTGTGTTCAGATTATAATGACTGATGCTGTCTACACTGATACAGTATACAGATGTGTTTTCAGATTATATTGACGGATCCTATCTACACTGATACAGATGTGTGTTCAGATTATAATGACTGACGCTGTCTACACTGATACAGATGTGTGTTCAGATTATAATGACTGACGCTGTCTACACCGTTACAGATGTGTGTTCAGATTATAATGACTGACGCTGTCTACACTGATACAGGTGTGTGTTCTGTCTACACTGATACAGATATGTGTTCAGATTATAATGACTGACTCTGTCTACACTGATACAGATGTGTGTTCAGATTATAATGACTGATGCTGTCTACACTGATACAGATGTGTGTTCATATTATAATGACTGATGCTGTCTACACTGATACAGGTGTGTGTTCATACTATAATGATTGACGCTGTCTACACTGATACAGATGTGTGTTCAGATTATAATGACTGACGCTGTCTACACTGATACAGATGTGTTTTCAGATTATAATGACGGATGCTATCTACACTGATACAGATGTGTGTTCAGATTATAATGACTGACGCTGTCTACACTGATACAGGTGTGTGTTCATACTATAATGATTGACGCTGATACACTGATACAGATGTGTGTTCAGATTATAATGACTGATGCTGTCTACACTGATACAGATGTGTGTTCATATTATAATGACTGATGCTGTCTACACTGATACAGGTGTGTGTTCATACTATAATGATTGACGCTGATACACTGATACAGATGTGTGTTCAGATTATAATGACTGACGCTGTCTACACTGATACAGATGTGTTTTCAGATTATAATGATGGATGCTATCTACACTGATACAGATGTGTGTTCAGATTATAATGACTGACGCTGTCTACACTGATACAGATGTGTGTTCAGATTATAATGACTGACGCTGTCTACACCGTTACAGATGTGTGTTCAGATTATAATGACTGACGCTGTCTACACCGTTACAGATGTGTGTTCAGATTATAATGACTGACGCTGTCTACACTGATACAGTATACAGATGTGTGTTCAGATTATAACGACTGACGCTGTCTACACTGATACAGATGTGTGTTCAGATTATAATGACTGACGCTGTCTACACTGATACAGATGTGTGTTCAGTTTCTGAAATGGAAGAAAGAAACTATGTTCATCCAGTTTAAACATCTGGTTTGAATCTCTGTAGAGATTTCAGAAGATCCCAGCGTCAGAAACAAGCATATGGTTTATTTTAATGGTGTCCCGGATCGCATCACTGGATTATCTGTTTGTTCGGAGCGTTTGACTGAGACACAGTGTAATGAAGAGTTCACATAGAAAACTTCTGTTGACAGAAGTTAAGCAGCAACTATATTGAATCTGAAGTCATTTCTTAATGCTTTGTCTGGAAATGACAGTTTTATATGGATAATGGTGTCAAAACACCTACTCGTGTATATATATATACTGTATATATATATATACACACCTCAAGGAACATATCCTCATCCCCATCAAACAAATAAAATAACACTTTGTCATTATTTACTCTCCCATACGTCATTCAAAATCATCATGACATTCTTTGTTCTGTGGACACAAAATAAGATATTTTAAGAACTAATGGAACATTCTTGTAAAGTGTTGCTGTAATATAACGACTCATACTGTGATTTTCATCATTCCACCCACAGCTATTAGATAGATGCACCTGATAAAGTGGCCACTACATTTAATTGCAGAATTGTTTTCCGCTGATGTTCTCGATCACAGAATTACATTTATCTTTTTTCCGTGTGTGTTCCGTGTCATTTTCCTCATTACACTCACAGCGGGGATCCTTCCAGTCATTACCGGGATACACTCTCAGCAATGTGGAGCAATCAAGATAATAGATCATTTATCCATAGCAAAAAAACACCACAGCAAGCCCTGATATTACTTTATCATGCTTCTAATTACAGGCTTCAGTCTCTTAATTGCAATATTAATTTCATTCTGTAATATTGAGACTGTTGTATAAGCGGAAAATGAAGCAAAAGAAAGTCCATAATGACAGTAAAAGCATTTGATTTATGATCAAAACAACAAACTTACACAGCAAAACAATCCTGTTCTTAATGAATGTGTAAGTCTTATTAGTCAATTAAAAATCTCAAAGTCCTTGAAATAAGAGAAGCAACGCTGCATTACACACTAAACCCCTTATTTTCTAAGTCCAAATCATAGTCTCTGCTGCACCAAATTAACTGATATTACTGGTTCTACTAGTGTAGAACATTGCATAGAAACTGTGTCTATTCCTCGTTTAGTGCGATCAAATAATAAATCTACTGCAGGATCTAGGAAAAATCTAATTGTTATTAAAACAGAAAATGTTGCTATTAGTAAACAAAAACAATTTCTAAAGCTAGGTCTCTTAAACATTAGATCACTCACACCTAAGGCAGTTATTGTAAATGAAATAGTCACAGATAATAGCATAGATGTACTTTGCCTTACTGAAACCTGGCTTAAACCAAATGATTATTTCGGTCTAAATGAGTCTACTCCATCAGGATACTCCTATAAGCACGAGCCCCGTCTGATTGGTCGTGGCGGCGGTATTGCAACTATCTATAGAGATATTCTCAATGTTACTCAGAAAACGGGTTATAAGTTTATTTCATTTGAAGTACTTGTACTAAATGTTACGCTCTTAGATGATAGAAAAACATCCCTATTATCTTTAGCCTTGGCTACCGTATATAGACCACCAGGGCCTTACGCTGATTTCCTAAAAGAATTTGCAAATTTTCTCTCAGATCTATTGGTCAATGTCGATAAAATATTAATTGTTGGAGATTTTAACATACACGTAGATAATCAAAATGATACGTTAGGGGCTGCGTTTATAGACTTATTAAACTCCTTTGGGGTTAAGCAAAACGTTACCGGACCAACTCATCGTTTTAATCATACACTCGATTTAATTATATCACATGGAACCGATCCAACCGATATAGATATCATTCCGCAAAGTGATGATGTAACTGACCATTACATGGTAACTTGCATATTACGTACCCCGGTAATATATCATGCTGCGCCGCGTTATCGATTAGGCAGAACAATCCTTCCATCCACCATAGATAATTTTTCAAATTGCTTATCGGATCTGTCTCAGCTGCTGCCTGAACCTAAACAAACAGATGAACTAGACGAACTAACCAGCACTTTGAGCACCGTTCTCTCTGGAAAATGGGATATTATTGCACCTATGAGACTAAAAAAGGTCAGAGAGAAAATTAAAGCACCATGGTACAACAATACTACTCGTGTTCTAAAGAGAGAAACCCGTAATTTAGAGCGTAAATGGAAACAAACTAATTTAGAGGTTTTTAGAATCGCTTGGAAAGACAGTACGTCACGCTATAAAAAGGCCCTAAAAGCGGTCAGGGCTGAGCATCTCCGCAAACTAATAGAAAATAACCAAAACAATCCTAGGTTCTTATTTAACACCGTGGCTAGACTAACAAATAAACAAGCGTCACCTGAACAAAATATTCCGTTACAGTTTAGTAGTAATGATTTCATGAATTTTTTTCACTGAGAAAATAGAAAACATCAGATCCACAATTGTAAACGTTCAATCTTCAATCGCGCCTTATAATTCAGCCTCGATTATCACCCCGCAAGAACAATTACAGTGCTTTACAACTATAGAACAAAAAGAGTTAAATAAACTTATCATTTCCTCTAAAACAACAACATGTTTATTAGATCCCATACCAACTAAACTATTGAAAGAAGTGTTACCTATAGTGGAAGAGCCTCTCCTCAATATTATTAACTCGTCTTTATCTTTAGGTCATGTTCCAAGAACATTTAAATTGGCAGTTATAAAACCTCTCATTAAGAAACCACAATTAGACCCAAATAACCTAGCAAATTATAGACCCATTTCAAATCTTCCTTTTATGTCCAAAATATTAGAAAAAGTTGTGTCTGCCCAACTGGGCTCTTTCTTGCAAGAAAATGACACCTATGAAAAGTTTCAGTCTGGGTTCAGGCCGCATCATAGCACTGAAACTGCGCTCGTTAAAATCACAAATGATTTACTCTTAGCTTCTGACCAAGGCTGTATCTCAATACTAGTTTTACTTGATCTTAGTGCTGCGTTCGATACTATAGATCACACAATACTCTTAGATCGGCTACAAAACTATACCGGTGTTCAAGGACAAGCATTAAGCTGGTTCAGATCATACCTATCTGACCGCTACCATTTTGTCTATTTAAACGGAGAAAAATCGATCATAACTCCAGTAAACTATGGAGTGCCGCAAGGATCTGTGTTAGGCCCTCTATTATTCTCAATATATATGCTGCCACTTGGAAATATTATAAGGAAACATGGAATTAGTTTCCATTGTTATGCTGATGACACTCAACTATATATTTCATCACGGCCGGATGAAAACGCTAAATTATCCCAATTGACAGAGTGTGTTAAAGATATAAAAGATTGGATGACGCACAATTTTCTTTTATTAAATCCAGATAAGACAGAGGTAATACTTATCGGTTCAAAAAACCGCCCACAAAACCTCTTACAATACAACTTTAACATAGTAGGGTGTCCTGTTACTTTATCATCTACAGTAAAAGACCTGGGTGTTATATTAGATTGTAACTTGTCTTTTGAAAATCATATTTCATATGTTACAAAAACAGCCTTTTTTCACCTTAGAAATATTGCTAAATTACGTAACATGCTATCTGTTTCTGATGCAGAAAAGCTAGTTCATGCATTCATGACCTCGAGACTAGATTACTGTAATGCTTTATTAGCTGGTTGTCCTGCATCC
Source organism: Scardinius erythrophthalmus (assembly GCF_964197995.2). Lineage (NCBI taxonomy): Eukaryota > Metazoa > Chordata > Actinopteri > Cypriniformes > Leuciscidae > Scardinius > Scardinius erythrophthalmus. Next base: position 1,089,108 of record NC_138226.1, read on the forward strand.
TCAATAAACAAGCTACAGTTAGTCCAAAATGCCGCCGCTAGAGTTCTTACTAGATCAAGAAAGTTTGACCATATAACACCAATTTTATCATCCCTACATTGGTTACCTATAAAGTTCCGTATTAATTACAAGGTATTGCTACTGACTTATAAAGCCCTAAACGGCTTAGCTCCAGTTTATTTAACGGATCTTCTATCGCCCTATAATCCATCGCGCTCTTTAAGATCACTAAATTCGAGGCTTCTGGTCATACCTAGGATATCCAGATCCACCAAAGGAGGGAGAGCATTTTCACATTTAGCACCAAAACTCTGGAATAGCCTTCCTGATACTGTTCGTTGCCCAGATTCGCTCTCCCAGTTTAAAACTAAATTAAAGACGCATCTCTTCAGCCAGGCATTCATATAATATTTTAATCTTACAGTTAAATCCGGTCTCTACTTCATAAACGCCAGAGGAGAACTGGCCCCCGACTGAGCCTGGGTTCTCCCAAGGTTTTTTTTTCTCCATTAGGTCACCTGATGGAGTTTTTCGGTTCCTTGCCACTGTTGCCTTTGGCTTGCTCAGTTGGGGATACTTAATTTGATTAATCGATTCACCAGTGCTATTGATCTGCATTACCAAACGTGGATGTTTTACACCAGAAACAAACACTGATGTACTATTTTATTTAATACTGTGAAGCTGCTTTGATACAATCTGTATTGTGAAAAGCGCTATATAAATAAAGTTGACTTGATTTTCTGTCAAACACACACTCTTTATGCAGCTCTTTCCAGTACAACAGTTCACTGAAAAAAATTTAATTGTTCGTTAATAAAAAGATTCTTCACGACACACATTTGAATGTGCAAATATCATCTCAGAGCTCGGGTGGACGGGTTTGTGTTTTTGAAAGTTTATAGTGATGCTTTTCGCTTAATAATTGAACACTGGTTTGATTCCGAACGGTTGCACATTCAGAAATATATGCTTCTTAAAGCTTCGGCTGCTATAAGTGAAGTCACATCCTTTATTTATAGAGAGATAAAACAGCACTCTATGCCATCAAATCTCCAGCGCACTTGATGACGGTGTTTCATCTCTTCCAGCATCTGAGAGAATGAAGCAGGAGTTCAGGACAGTGTTTATCTACACTGAAGCCCGTGGCCCTTCTTCATCAAGACGTTCAGCGCAGTCTCAATGATGGCATGACATTTCTGGCCTTAAAGCTTCCTAAAGACTCTCTAGTTTCACTCACTTCAGAGATAGGTCCTCCTTTTAGTAAATCATGACCATAAATTAAGAATTCGCTCCCTCGTTTTAGTAAATCAGGACCAAATTAAGAATTCGCTCCCTCGTTTTAGTAAATCAGGACCATAAATTAATAATTAGTTCTGATGACTTGACTAAATTTGTTCCCTCGTTTTAGTAAATCGTGGCCATGAATTAAGAATTCTTGTCCACACTAATAAGTTTTCATTTGAAAATCATCTTTTTCTCTCCGTTTTGGCCTTCCATCACTGAGACGGCGTTTCTATTAATGAAAACGAAGATTTTTGAAAACCAAAAGTGGATAAATTTGAAAACGATGTTTTCGCGTTGTTGTGTGGACTGTCAAAACTGAGGTATTTAAAAACGATGATGTAAATGTTGTCATGTTATGCAAATTGAACCCATAGATATTGATGTTTATAGTGGTATTGTGCCTGTTATGTGCTGTTCACATTCACACAGTTGCTAAAATGTTACTTTGCTCATTTCACAGTCCTGCAAAGATGACAGAAAACACTCACATGCTGTCCTGCGGTGAAGCATGAGCAGTTTTAGCGTAGACCCAACATAAATGTTTCTTGATCATCAGATCCTCATATTATACTGATTTCTGAAGGATCATGTGACACTGAAGACTGGAGTAATGATGCTGAAAATTCAGCTTTGATCACAGGAATAAATTACACTTTACTATATATTCACATAGAAAACAGATGATTTACATTATAATAATATTTCACAATTTTTACTGTATTTTTGATCAAATAAATGCAGCTGTGGTGAAGTAGACGAGACTTCTGTCAAAAACATTAACAAATCTTACCGACCCAAAAAAATTTAACGGTAGAGTATATTAAAATGTTTTAGTAGGTAAATATTGCTGTTTATGACTATGAATTAAAATGTTTTCGTAGGTTAGTAGGCATTGGTGCATATAAGTGAAAATGATTCTTCTTGTGTTCAGAATATACTAACAAACCATGTGAAAACAAGTAATTGGCAGGTGATATTAAATCAAATGTGACATTTTGTAGTAGAAAGACTGAGCATTTTCTTGTAAAATGTCCTCAGGTAATCTTTGAGTTATTTACAATTTTTGAAAACATTGTTTACATTGTACACCATTTCTTCAGTAATTTTTACTTCTTACATGAAACATTTTGAATTTGCTTGATTGCAATGACACACACACACATATAAATAATGTGATTTGTGGTTAAGGTAAAATGTATGATTGACATGTTCATTTCTTTGTTGTTTTAGGAGTTTTGAAGGCCGCTTTTGACCAATGCCAGATATTTACCCATTTTACTGCAGTATTCGACTAAAACTGGACGTTCAGCTCCTGGAATAAAGAAGAAGTGACAGTCACTGGTGTTCAGCAGTATGAGACAGTGTGGATGTTCAACTCAATCAAATTCAAAACTAAATCAAAACAATCATTGTAATGTGTTTGCCAGGTTGTTTTATTTCATGTGACAAATCTTGGTTTTGACCGGGGCACGGCAGTAAAAGCGGTAAAGCTATTGTGATGATGGCCAATCCAAAGACAGCACCTGTGTGAATCTGACAGCGCCTCGACTCCTGTAAGCGAACTGATGGAGACGCCACTGACAGATCGAGGAAGATGAACACTCGAGGGCTGAAGGACTGCAGAATATCTCAGAAACAGTTTACTGTTAATCCATGCAGAGAAAGCACCTGTCAGGTTTTGGGGGGGTGAAGGGAGCGAGGACTCAAGTGCAGGACAATGGGTGTTTAATGATTATAAAATAAAACAAAACAGAAACTACCCGAGGGGAAAAACTAGACTGGCTTGAGCACACAGCAGGGAAACACCGTGTACAGACGACGAACCAGCGCAGGACTGCAAACAAGGCAGGTAATGAGGGAGGACAGGTGAGGCAAATGAATGAGATGGACGGGGTTAGACAATCCACAGGAGAGCACAGGGAAACACACGACAAGCCAGTGTTCACACCAGACAAACACAAGCACATGGCCAGTCAAACTTGTCACCAGCCACGAGTTCACACAAAACATGAAAGCACACGGCCAGTGTAAAACACGAGACAAGACAAAACAGGAGTGTCAGAACTCTGTCACAAAACCAAGATATAGACTAGACAGAAGTGACAGAACTCGGACAGTACCAGCACACACACTCTCTCTGCACACAGACACGGCTTTACTGTATTTTATGTTATTTACTGATTATGCAGAGAACAATCGATGGAACGATAGCTGGATAGATGGATGAATGGATGACATATAGATAGATAGATAGATAGATAGATAGATAGATAGATAGATAGATAGATAGATAGATAGATAGATAGATAGATAGATAGATAGATAGATAGATAGATAGATAGATAGATAGATAGAGTGATGGAGGGATGAGGGATGGAGGGATAGAGTGATGGAGGGATAGAGTGATGGAGTGATGGAGGGATAGAGTGATGGAGTGATGGAGGGATAGAGTGATGAAGTGATGGAGTGATGGAGGAATAGAGTGATGGAGGGATGGAGTGATGGAGGGATAGAGTGATGGAGGGATAGAGTGATGGAGTGATGGAGGGATAGAGTGATGGAGGGATAGAGTGATGAAGTGATGGAGGGATAGAGTGATGGAGTGATGGAGGGATAGAGTGATGGAGTGATGGAGGGATAGAGTGATGGAGTGATGGAGGAATAGAGTGATGGAGGGATGGAGTGATGGAGGGATAGAGTGATGGAGGGATAGAGTGATGGAGTGATGGAGGGATAGAGTGATGGAGGGATAGAGTGATGAAGTGATGGAGGGATAGAGTGATGGAGTGATGGAGGGATAGAGTGATGGAGTGATGGAGGGATAGAGTGATGGAGTGATGGAGGGATAGAGTGATGGAGGGATGAGGGATGGAGGGATAGAGTGATGGAGGGATAGAGTGATGGAGTGATGGAGGGATAGAGTGATGGAGGGATAGAGTGATGGAGGGATGAGGGATAGAGTGATGGAGGGATGAGGGATGGAGGGATAGAGTGATGGAGTGATGGAGGGATAGAGTGATGGAGGGATAGAGTGATGAAGTGATGGAGGGATAGAGTGATGGAGTGATGGAGGGATAGAGTGATGGAGGGATGAGGGATGGAGGGATAGAGTGATGGAGTGATGGAGGGATAGAGTGATGGAGGGATGAGGGATGGAGGGATAGAGTGATGGAGGGATGAGGGATGGAGGGATAGAGTGATGGAGTGATGGAGGGATAGAGTGATGAGGGATAGAGTGATGGAGGGATGAGGGATGGAGGGATGGAGGGATAGAGTGATGGAGGGATAGAGTGATGGAGTGATGGAGGGATAGAGTGATGGAGGGATGAGGGATAGAGTGATGGAGGGATAGAGTGATGAAGTGATGGAGGGATAGAGTGATGGAGGGATAGAGTGATGGAGTGATGGAGGGATAGAGTGATGGAGGGATAGAGTGATGGAGTGATGGAGGGATAGAGTGATGGAGTGATGGAGGGATAGAGTGATGGAGGGATAGAGTGATGGAGTGATGGAGTGATGGAGGGATGGAGTGATGGAGGGATAGAGTGATGAAGTGATGGAGGGATAGAGTGATGAAGTGATGGAGGGATAGAGTAAGAGAGTGATGAAGTGATGGAGTGATGGAGGGATAGAGTGATGGAGTGATGGAGGGATAGAGTGATGGAGGGATGAGGGATGGAGGGATAGAGTGATGGAGGGATAGAGTGATGGAGTGATGGAGGGATAGAGTGATGGAGGGATGAGGGATAGAGTGATGGAGGGATGAGGGATGGAGGGATAGAGTGATGGAGTGATGGAGGGATAGAGTGATGGAGGGATAGAGTGATGGAGGGATAGAGTGATGAAGTGATGGAGGGATAGAGTGATGGAGTGATGGAGGGATAGAGTGATGGAGGGATGAGGGATGGAGGGATAGAGTGATGGAGGGATGAGGGATGGAGGGATAGAGTGATGGAGGGATGAGGGATGGAGGGATAGAGTGATGGAGTGATGGAGGGATAGAGTGATGAGGGATAGAGTGATGGAGGGATGAGGGATGGAGGGATAGAGTGATGGAGGGATAGAGTGATGGAGTGATGGAGGGATAGAGTGATGGAGGGATGAGGGATAGAGTGATGGAGGGATAGAGTGATGAAGTGATGGAGGGATAGAGTGATGGAGTGATGGAGGGATAGAGTGATGGAGGGATAGAGTGATGGAGTGATGGAGGGATAGAGTGATGGAGTGATGGAGGGATAGAGTGATGGAGGGATAGAGTGATGGAGTGATGGAGTGATGGAGGGATGGAGTGATGGAGGGATAGAGTGATGAAGTGATGGAGGGATAGAGTGATGAAGTGATGGAGGGATAGAGTAAGAGAGTGATGGAGTGATGGAGGGATAGAGTGATGGAGTGATGGAGTGATGGAGGGATAGAGTGATGAAGTGATGGAGGGATAGAGTGATGAAGTGATGGAGTGATGGAGGGATAGAGTGATGAAGGGATGGAGTGATGGAAGGATAGAGTGATGGAGTGATGGAGTGATGGAGTGATGGAGTGATGGAGGGATAGAGTGATGAAGTGATGGAGGGATAGAGTAAGAGAGTGATGAAGTGATGGAGTGATGGAGGGATAGAGGGATAGAGTGATGAAGTGATGGAGTGATGGAGGGATAGAGTGATGAAGTGATGGAGTGATGGAGGGATAGAGTGATGGAGTGATGGAGTGATGGAGGGATAGAGTGATGAAGTGATGGAGTGATGGAGGGATAGAGTGATGAAGTGATGGAGTGATGGAGGGATAGAGTGATGAAGTGATGAAGTGATGGAGTGATGGAGGGATAGAGTGATGGAGTGATGGAGTGATGGAGGGATAGAGTGATGGAGTGATGGAGTGATGGAGTGATGGAGGGATAGAGTGATGGAGTGATGGAGTGATGGAGTGATGGAGGGATAGAGTGATGAAGTGATGGAGTGATGGAGGGATAGAGTGATGGAGTGATGGAGTGATGGAGTGATGGAGGGATAGAGTGATGGAGTGATGGAGTGATGGAGTGATGGAGGGATAGAGTGATGAAGTGATGGAGTGATGGAGGGATAGAGTGATGAAGTGATGGAGTGATGGAGGGATAGAGTGATGGAGTGATGGAGTGATGGAGTGATGGAGGGATAGAGTGATGAAGTGATGGAGTGATGGAGTGATGAAGTGATGGAGGGATAGAGTGATGGAGTGATGGAGTGATGGAGGGATAGAGTGATGGAGTGATGGAGTGATGGAGTGATGGAGGGATAGAGTGATGAAGTGATGGAGGGATAGAGTAAGAGAGTGATGAAGTGATGGAGTGATGGAGGGATAGAGTGATGGAGTGATGGAGTGATGGAGTGATGGAGTGATGGAGGGATAGAGTGATGGAGTGATGGAGTGATGGAGGGATAGAGTGATGGAGTGATGGAGGGATAGAGTGATGGAGTGATGGAGTGATGGAGGGATAGAGTGATGGAGGGATAGAGTGATGGAGTGATGGAGGGATAGAGTGATGAAGTGATGGAGTGATGGAGGGATAGAGTGATGGAGTGATGGAGTGATGGAGGGATAGAGTGATGGAGTGATGGAGTGATGGAGTGATGGAGGGATAGAGTGATGGAGTGATGGAGTGATGGAGTGATGGAGGGATAGAGTGATGAAGTGATGGAGTGATGGAGGGATAGAGTGATGGAGTGATGGAGTGATGGAGTGATGGAGGGATAGAGTGATGGAGTGATGGAGTGATGGAGTGATGGAGGGATAGAGTGATGAAGTGATGGAGTGATGGAGGGATAGAGTGATGAAGTGATGGAGTGATGGAGGGATAGAGTGATGGAGTGATGGAGTGATGGAGTGATGGAGGGATAGAGTGATGAAGTGATGGAGTGATGGAGTGATGAAGTGATGGAGGGATAGAGTGATGGAGTGATGGAGTGATGGAGGGATAGAGTGATGGAGTGATGGAGTGATGGAGTGATGGAGGGATAGAGTGATGAAGTGATGGAGGGATAGAGTAAGAGAGTGATGAAGTGATGGAGTGATGGAGGGATAGAGTGATGGAGTGATGGAGTGATGGAGTGATGGAGTGATGGAGGGATAGAGTGATGGAGTGATGGAGTGATGGAGGGATAGAGTGATGGAGTGATGGAGGGATAGAGTGATGGAGTGATGGAGTGATGGAGTGATGGAGGGATAGAGTGATGAAGTGATGGAGTGATGGAGTGATGAAGTGATGGAGGGATAGAGTGATGGAGTGATGGAGTGATGGAGGGATAGAGTGATGGAGTGATGGAGTGATGGAGGGATAGAGTGATGAAGTGATGGAGGGATAGAGTAAGAGAGTGATGAAGTGATGGAGTGATGGAGGGATAGAGTGATGGAGTGATGGAGTGATGGAGTGATGGAGGGATAGAGTGATGGAGGGATAGAGTAAGAGAGTGATGAAGTGATGGAGTGATGGAGTGATGAAGTGATGGAGTGATGGAGGGAGGGATAACGATAACAATAACTAATGATAACTATAAGTATAACGATAACAATGATAACGATAACAATAACTATAACTATAACGACAATAACGATAACAATAACTAGAACGATAACAATAACAATAACAATAACTATAACTATAACAATAACTATAACGATAACGACAACGATAACGATAACGATAACGATAACGATAACTATAACGACAACAATAACGATAACAATAACGATAACGATAACGATAACGATAACGATAACGATAACAATAACTATAACGACAACAATAACGATAACAATAACTATATTATGATTGGCTATCAATGTTTTTATTATTATCAGCTAGAAAAACGATTCCAACGATATGGTTCCTCTGTCGTATAGAGGGAATGCATTGACGTCAGTTTCCCGCGGGAACACACTCCCTCATCCGGAGTGTCAGAAGAGTGCTGAGTGACTGGAGTTAACAGGGAAAACTGAGGAGATGCCAGTAAAACATATGATTATCAGTTTAAACTGAAGGTTGGATTCGATCTAGTGTTCCTTACAACTCGCCACAGATCCAGTGATCGGGGATATTGACATGCAGCCGGAATCATGTCTAAATCCATATGATCACTCATATCAATGTTATATATATCATCATATCGTCCAGCCTGAAAACTTGTATAGTTTTTGTCAGTGTTTATTTAAAAACATCCAATTATGCAGAATATATGATGGTAAATATTCAATTGATGAGTTGTCAATACAATACATAACAACAATATATAGGGAATGATTTTACCCCTAAATTCAGCATATCGACACACAATAACTGCAAATCCAGCTTTCTCCGCCTGGATCCAGTGAATCGCACCGATACATTCGCTTCTCTGTTCTATAGCTTTCGCCAGTCTGTAAAAATATACCCAATTTCTTGTCAAATCTAGTTGTTCAGTCGATCTCAAAGCTCTTTCCCGGTTTAGACGTGCACGCGTCAACGGATTTACAAACGCACTTCTTGCTTGTTGCACGCACACATATTTGGTCGAAATAACAAGATATTATGTTGAAATAACATTATTAATAATAATACATCTTTAAGAATATTTGATTGAATGCTGAATGTTGCGCTTGTTCAATTTAATAAAATTAAAACTTTAATTGTGATCATTAAATGAGGTTTTATTTAACAAAGTTCGGGAGGAGCAGGTTCAGATAATTAACCAAATCATGCACAGCTGTTGATTAATCAGTAATCAACTCAATGACAGAGTATAAATTCACAGCAGACCTGTCTCTGTTCATTGAAAGTTTGTCAGCATCCCTCCTCCACCCCATCTCCTCACTTCCAGTTCCATCTACTCTTCCAGTTCCATCTACTCTTACCAACTGGGGGGAGTACTTTGGGTTCGGGCCTAACTCCGAGCACGGAGCCCTCCCCCCGGACAGCACGCCAAATACGCATAAACTTATTCTATTAATTATATGTAGATGTGAACTCGTGAAAATAATTGAATATTAAATATTTAGTGGCCAAGTTTTGCTCATTTATATATATATTATAGTAGCGATAGTTCATTCGAAGTTTACTCAAGTGGAGGAATGTGACTAATAAACTTAGGCCTACTAGCACTATGCATTATATTTTGAAAAAGAAGTAATTATCTTAATATCAAAACCTTAAATTTTCTCTGGACTCAATGATAAATACATGTCTGACCGTTGGAACGAACCATAAAAACTAGAAAATCGCATTCATGACGATTTATGGTGATTTTATTTCCGTTAGACCTTTGCCTACATTGACGCTGATGCATTAAAGAGGAGGAGCTCCCCTGTTCCAAGATGGCGGCTCTATTGACGCATTCGTTCCGATGAACTGCCGTATCCAAGGCGACATCTAGTGTAGATATCTATGACTTCGCACGCTTGTGTAATTTACTTCCGGGTAAAGATAGGATCAGTCAAATGAAATACAATAAACGTACAAATAAATATTACAGATTAAAAAACGATCGGAAATGTCGTCCAATTTTCTAAGACTATTATTTGATGACAACAATACACTTGGAAAACAAAATACAGCCATTTCTGCTTTTTTTCTTTTAAACAAAAACCAAGCTGCGCCCTTTTTTAAAATTCATCTTTCATTCCGAAATAGAATAATGAATGAATGAAAAAGTACACGGACCACAAAACAATTTTCTCAATGTATACTGTGATTAATCAACTAGGGAAAATATTGTAATATCTGTCATTATCATGACCGTTCCCAATGAAAAGTCATTAGCATATGCACAAGTGCCAGATCTATATGCATATTTCACATATCAACATGCATCTCTGTGTCAGTCAGCTGAGCGAATGATAAAACCTTTTTTCTTCACACCGATACTGTAAAATAATGCGTTCTGACTGCTGGACCTCCAGGCCTGATTCACACATCATGCGTTTCACACAACACCGTTTCTGCGGCATCAGAGCTTAAGCGTCCTGAGGAACCATTCAAAGAGGACAATCACACTTACACCCTAATAATGAGTAATATACACAAGCTATGGCTAAACCATTAAAATCATCAAGATTCAGTCAGATTTACTGCACAGAAACACAGCGTCTGTCACTAAAATAAATCTGTTAAATTACGGTAAAAAAACGGCAGTGGTGGAAATCTACTGTAAAAAATGCGGTAGCAGCACTTTAGGTTTTACAGACTTAACTAAAATTCTATTAGGTTTTATGTTACATTTAAAGTTGTTAAATTAATATTCATTGCATTTTTATAATGTCGTGTGTGTTATAATGATGGTGTTTAGTGTGTGTGTGAGTGACACTGTCCAGCTTCTATATTAATATTAACTCTCTTGTGGAAAAGCTGCTTGTGATGAGCTTTGATTGATCATGTGACTCTCATCTCTGCTCCGATTGGTGCATATCAGTGTGTCACAAAACAGATATTAGTACGTCAGTAGATCGGTAAATTAACATTATATCAGATAATGAAATATGTATTTTTTACTGTACATTTTTGTTAAGTCTGTAAAACCTAAAATGTTGCTACCGTATATTTTTTACTGTGTACATTTGTTTCATTTTATTTACTGAAGAAAAGACGCAACTTCACTTTCACGCCAATAATAAAGCAGAAATGTTATTTATGTCTGTACATAACTTCATAACTGCAGCGAACTGAGGAACATGTGTCGTGAGAGCTGTGGACGGACACACACACACACACACACACACACACACACACACACACAGACCTTCAGTGATGCTTCAGTACAGCTTCACACTCTGAGATCATGACAGCATCCAGTTCACATTTAATGACCGTACTGCATAAGAATATATAAGAAGGCCGGTCTGTGTCCACGGGTTTATGATATCAGGCGTCTGTATATAATAACCCTCCTCTCCAGACCAAAGGTCATCGCTCAGGATTAATGGCCGCCGCTCTTCTCATATTCCATAAGCCTGAACTACAGCAGCAGTGTTTGCTCTGAGGAGTGATGTGTAAATCTGCCGTCGTTCATCAGGAGGATCAGCTGGACTCTTGCTGGACTCTTGCTTCTGTACATGTAACGACTCGTTCTAGAACGTTCCGAGAACATTCAGAAGTAACGTACAGGTAATGTTTGAAGAAGGAGACAATGGAAGGTTTCCTTAAAACATTTAGTTACAATACAATTACTATTGATCAGCATTACCAAACGTGGACGTTTTACACTAGAAACAAACACTGATGTATTATTTTAATTTATTACTGTGAAGCTGCTTTGATACAATCTGTGTTGTGAAAAGCGCTATATAAATAAAGTTGACTTGACTTGACTTGAATTAACATTCAAAGAATATTCTTTCTTTCTTTCTTTCTTTCTTTCTTTCTTTCTTTCTTTCTTTCTTTCTTTCTACCGTTTTTGTTCCTTCCTTCTGTTTTTTCTTTCTTTCCTTCTTTCTATCTTTCCTTCTTCCTTCCTTCTGTTTTTTCTTTCTTTCCCTCTTTCTTCCTTCCTTCCTCTTTCTATCTTTCCTTCTTCCTTCCTTCTGTTTTTTCTTTCTTTCCCTCTTTTTCCTTCCTTCCTCTTTCTATCTTTCCTTCTTCCTTCCTTCTGTTTTTTCTTCCTCTTTCTTTCTTTCTCCCTTCTTTCCTCTTTTTTCTTCCTTCGTTTCTTTCTTTCTTTCATTTGTTTCTTCCTTCCTTCTGTTTTTTCTTTCTTTCTTTCTTTCTTTCTTTCTTTCTTTCTTTCTTTCTTTCTTTCTTTCTTTCTTTCTTTCTTTCTTTCTTCCTTCCATCTGTATTTTCTTCCTCTTTCTTTCTTTCCTTCTTTCTTTCTTCCTTCCTCTTTTTTCTTCCTTCCTTCGTTTCTTTCTTTCTTCCTTCCTTCTGTTTTTTCTTTCTTTCCCTCTTTCTTCCTTCCTTCCTCTTTCTATCTTTCTTTTTTCCTTCCTTCTGTTTTTTCTTCCTCTTTCTTTCTTTCCTTCTTTCTTTCTTCCTTCTTTCCTCTTTTTTCTTCCTTCGTTTCTTTCTTTCTTTCATTTGTTTCTTCCTTCCTTCTGTTTTTTCTTCCTTTCTTTCTTCCTTCCTCTTCTTTCTTTCTTTCTTTCTTTCTTTCTTTCTTTCTTTCTTTCTTTCTTTCTTTCTTTCTTTCTTTCTTTCTTTCTTTCTTTCTTTCTTTCTTCCTTCCATCTGTATTTTCTTCCTCTTTCTTTCTTTCCTTCCTTCTTTCTTTCTTCCTTCCTCTTTTTTCTTCCTTCCTTCGTTTCTTTCTTTCTTCCTTCCTTCTGTTTTTTCTTCCTCTCTCTTTCCTTCTCTCTTCCTTCCTTCCTCTTTTCATCCTTCCTTCGTTTCTTTCTTTCTTTCTTGCTCTTTTTTCTTTCTTTCTTCCTTCTGTTTTTTCTTCCTTCCTCTGTTTTCTTTCTTTCTTTCTTCTGTTTTTCTTGCTTTCTTTATTTCCTTCTTCCTTTCTTCCTTTCTTCCTCTTTCTTTCTTTCTTTCTTTTTTCCTTCCTTTGTTTCTTTCTTTCTTCCTTCCTTTCTCTTTCTTTCTTTCTTGCTTCCTTCCATTTTTTGTTCCTTCCTTCCTCTTTCTTTCTTTCTTTCTTTCTTTTTTCATTCTTTTTTCCTTCTTTCTTTCTTTCTTTCTTTCTTTCTTTCTTTCTTTCTTTCTTTCTTTCTTTCTTTCTTTCTTTCTTTCTTTCTTTCTTTCTTTCTTTCTTTCTTTCCTTCTTTCTTTCTTTCTTTCTTTCTTTCTTCCTTCCTCTTTTAACGGACAGCGGTTTCTGACAAGATGAACAGAGAATTTAAATAACGTGTAATGGGAAATGATCTGAACATGTTTCTGTGAGCTGGGAGTTCATTCACAAATGACCTGGAAAACTCCTCCTTTCACATTCCTGATAAAATAACAGCATATGGATTTGAAATGATGAATTGTAATTCTGTCACGGAGAAAAGCTTTGACACACAGAGCGTATGATCTGTTGACTGACACACACACACGACAGGAGTTTTGTGGGTCAGACGGTGTTGGGTTTAAATCTGTTGAAGTAAATGAGTTTGGACGGCATCAGAGCGTCAGTGACAGCGACTGTCAGAGCAAACTGATATTATTCAGTGCCTGAAGCGACACTAAAATCATATCCAACGAGCTCCGCTGGAAAACTGGAGGCTAAACAATACAAACCACCTGATACTAAACGGTTCTGGTCTCAGATGTCAGTGTCTTGAACTTTATCACATAGTTACTTTGGATCAAATTGACACAATCTGGTGTCAGAAAGTCATAATGAAATAATGATTTCATAGAGAGCAGAAGTTTAATAACACATCAGAGTTATTCTGATTCATGTTCAAGGTTCTCTCAAAGTTATGAAAAAATTTTCTTCTAATTGACATGAGTCTGAAAGACACATAATTGCATGTTTTTGTGTTAGATTACACATATAATGCTGCCAAATAATGATTTCAGAGAGCAGCCGTTTAATAACACATTAATAACACACAGAGCCGGCCCAGCCACTAAACGACCTTTGCAATTGCAAAGGGCCTCGCGACCAGCAGAGGGCCCCTTAGAGTCACTGCTAGCTAGTGGGTGAAAAAAAAAAAGCACACATCAAAAGTAACATAAATAAATAAAAAGAAATGGGCCTACAGCGCTCTTTATCTGGCATCATAAGCATAGTAGTTATTTATTTATTTATTTATTATGGCGATTGGCAATTTTCCCGCGACCGCGAGTCTTGACCCTATGATGTCACTCGTTGTCGCTCATAGACTGTAAAAAAAAAAGATTCGCTTGGTCGGTCAGTCAGACAGTGACTCCGACGTTGACGATGTCTGACAAGAAAAGAAAACATCTTTCTGGCCATGAAAAACGTCAAAAGAAGAGACTGGAAGAAGAGAAGAAACAAGAAGATAAAGGTATGTAAGCCTAATTTTCCGATACTTGTATGGATAACGTTAACCTATCTGCACTAACAAAAGTCGTTAGGAATTGCTTCATATTAACATTAGCATTAACATTGTTTACATGCTAATAACATGCTGCTGCATGAAATTAGTTTAGTATCATGCCTATATCATTCGATGTGGTGTTAAAGCATTTAACAGCAATATAAACCCAGTTTGGCTTCTACACTAAAGGGCTAACGTTAACATTAATTTATTCCTTATGTCCAGGAGCACTTTTAAAGTAACGTTAACGTTAAGTTACATGCTACCAGTAAACAAAGCACCTTGTAAAATGATAACCTTCTGCATTTTAAAAATTAATTCTTATAAAATAATAAAATAATAATTTTCTTTATGTCATTGCAGCTCCATCAACCACATATATTCCTAGTTCACAACACAGTCATGTCACTCAAGAAGCTAACAATGTTGGTAAGTTCTGTGTTTTAGTTTAACCTAGAAATAGACTTACTTTTTCCCAAGGAGACGCACACAAATACATAAGTACTAAATAAGTTTGGATTTGAATAGTTCTATTGAAATGTTACCTTATTCTTATTGTTTTTATTATTATTATTGTTACTATTGATCTTGTTTGTGGTGTTTTAGATGTTATTGTTTTGTTTATTTGAAAAATTCAAACATTTGAATGTTCTATTTATTATATTATATAATATTTTATTTAAATGTTATTCTATTTGCTCTATTTAATTTAAATTATATATATATATATATGCTGTAGTTTGAGACTCAAACTCTGTTGTCAAATAAATTATATTTGGTCAGTGAAAATCACTTTATCAGTCTTTTTATTCAGCAAGTTCTTCAGTGTGTGTTCAGTCTTGCACTGCCACTCAGCTCAGTCAGTGGTATCATTTTTTTTTTTCTTTTAGACATCAAACATAGTAGATATAATAATAATAATATGTACCGTTTAGTTATTAGGTAGTCATTGCTTTTCTTTAGGTCTTAAAATGATCAAAGGGGCCTCCAACCAAATTTTGCATATAAGGGCCCCCAAAGGTCTAGGGCCGGCTCTGCTAACACATTAATAACACATTAATAACACATTAATAACACATTAATAACACATTAATAACACATTCTGATTCATGTTCTGTCAAGGTTTCCTCAAAGTTATGGACAAATGTTCTTCTAGTTTAGTCGGATCAACACAATTTATTTGTTTTACGTCAAATTAATTTAATCTATATGTTTAACTTTATTACAATTGTTCTCAGAATGTTAAAACATTATTTATGTATCGTTCATGGAACTTTTTTAAATGTTGCCACTCGTTTCAGGATGTTCATAGAACGTTTAAAAGTAACATTATCATGTTTGCAAAATGATCGAATGGAATGTTTTCTTAACATTCACACACTAGAAAAAAATAATAATTCATTACCCTTCATTTGACTGAATTTTACACACAATTCAACATAAATTAGTTGGGTTAACACAATTTATTTGATTCAGGTTACATTAATTTTCTCTAGTATGTTTAACTTTATTACAATCGTCAAACTAGATTTTCTTATGTTGGTCCAACTTAATTATTATTTATTTTTTTATTAATTTACATCAAAATGTTCTCAGTGTGGCGCCGTTTGTGTGACACTTCATATACTCAGAGAGACAAAAAATATTTTAATATCTGACGCTATTTAATAAAGCAATAAGCCACGAGAAGCTGCATATTCTGTGATTTTACCGGCCGTAATAAGTTATATTTGATAATGATAATGGTCAATTCTTCCGCCAAGTAATATAGCTAACAGGTTGTTTAGAACAGAAACACAGTGTCAAGTCAAACAAACAAATAAAAATCTCCAGATTTGATAAGTTTCCCCATATAGACTCTCAGATATAATAGGGTCCACACGACGAAACACGAGAAAGCGCTTTCCTCGGCCGGTAATGTGATTCTGTCGGTCACACAGGCGTGACCCCGTCTGTCACTCAGCAACAAGCTCAACCTTTTAGCATCTGCAATCATGTGCTAAGTGAATCTGTTTCCAAGGCAACCTGGGTTCCCGCTAAATTCCCAAGAGGTGTGTGCTGGTGAGCCTATTGTTTATTTCCTTTTTAATTTGATAGATATAAAAAAAGAAGAAGAAAACAATAATGAAATACGGAGGTTGAGCACAATATTCTTTATTTTTTAAGATGACTACTTTACCTGCAATATAGAGAATATATGATGTTTATTCATTTTTATGTACAAAAACATATGTTTAAGTGAATCGAATCAGTGTGCGAATTACTGAATAACTCAAAATAACTATTGAATAACTTGTTTTTTATGGAATATTGCAGTGTTTATTCTAAATGATTTATAGGTGCACATCATTATTGTGTTAATAATCTTGAATCAGAATAACAGTGACATCTCTTCTCTGATGACGAGGGCGGGGCAACCTCTCACTCACATGAGATCCACCAATAGCAAACCACAACCATCCAATCATCCAATCAATTCCCCACAGACACAATCAAGCCCCGCCTACATTTGTTCTTGTTCGGCACTATAAGGAATTCAAGACGAGCGCAAATCTCCTGTATATGAAGATCCTGGTTCAAGCCTTAACGAAACCCTCGTACCCTTATAATATTCCAATGTCCCTCCCTGATCAAAATCCACTCACGATCTGCCACTTTGAAACAGTTGCGCATGCGCAGACAGAGGCGCGGAGCTGCCCGAGTGCTGAACCCCGCGCGCGCCTGTGATTTAAAGAGATGCTCCTGCACTGACACACTCGACACACACACACACACACACACACACACCGTTTCATCACAAGCAGGATTTCTCTTGTCATCTCTAATGGTGTTTGCTTCAAGCGCGGAATGATTTTGGTAGCTTTGCGGGTTTTTTCGTGGACGCGGTGCGTCTCGGTGTCGGATAAACCATGAGAATCTGGGCTGAAGTGGTTCTGGGTTCACCTGAGGAAAACTGTGCTTTAGTTCTGGAGAAAACACGACGGGTGTTCGGGAATGACTCGCCCTTCTGTGAAACTCCTCTCAACTTTACTCGCGTGTTTGATAGGAATGCACAACTTCAGGTATGTACTTCAGTTATTACTTCCAGACGCGACTGTCAAAGCAACATTAGTCATATATTAGCTTATATATATTAGTCAACATTAGCCGTATATTAGTATACATATCGTTTATAAGAGCGTTTCGGCTCGCTCTCTTGTGCGCGGATGCTGACGTGCGTTGCCATGGCAATTAAGGAATGCTCGAATGAAAATGAGAACGGCAAAGAAAACATCAAAGAATCGGAAGTTACAGTTACAACCAGAGATGAGGATTCCATTCTGTTTCTGTAATGCTAAAGGAGACCGGGGCTAGTTGTCACAGGTCTAATCATAATCTAGATCGTCTTGTTGGTTCCAAACACATACAGACAAAACCACAATCTATTCACACACCGTCAACATTTCTCACATTATCACAGTTTATTCGCTATAGTTTAGAGAACGGTGATGAAATATGAGCAGAACTCAGTTGATATTTGACTGGTTTTGTCCATCCTTCTGTTAGACTGTCTCACACATGAATTATGTTGAATATCTGTCAGCTGTTAAATTTAACTACACAATTAGATAATACCAGTTTAGCTCAACCAATCACCAAGCAATGCTTCATTGTGTTCAGTCTGTGTGTAAAAAGAGCATTAGCAATTAAAGAAAACACACTTCAGCAAAACATGATCAGCTCAAAGTGTCCCAATCATTTTTGCTCCCAAATTTGTATAATTTTTACTGGTAGTCACTGTATGAAGAATATTTGGGTGTAATATGTCACAGTTTTCTTATTCTGCTCTCCTCACTCACAGAAATGAACTATAGTGTCCTGATCACACTAGTGAAACTATATCAAACATGATATCTGGTGTCTGAATAATGTTTGGTTTCACTGTATACTATACATATAAAAAACATTTTTGGTTCCATAAAGATCCTTTTATTGAATAGTACTGCTTTTTCCCTATACATTTTAATAATCTAAAGAACCCTTTTCCCACTATAAAGAACCTTTGATGCATTTGAAAGGTTCTTCACGGAATAATCAATGTCAAACAAAGAACATTTATGTTAAAAAGCATAAGGTGAAACATTACAATGTCAAAGAAAATATCAAAAAGTCCAGTCAAACCAACGCTTGCTTCTCTAGCAGGGCTTTAGTTTGTTGGTTTCAAAGCAAATTTGTATTATCTGTGTGAATTCTGTAGCATATTTTTGTAATATATGTTGGTTAATAAGTAAACAAATAAAACTACATTTAGTCACTATTTAATAAAGCGGAGGTATTTCGCATAAAATATCAAGTTGTGTCACTTTTTTTTATTAATTATGATTTATTTGTGTGTGTGTGTGTGTGTGAATAGCCCCACTGTGAGGGTCAGTGTGTGTTAAATGCCTGTTTCTTATTTCCTGGACAACAACGGTGGACATTTTTATGTATGTGTGTCTAAACAGAAACTGACATTCAAAAATAAACCTTCCCTGAAAAATATTCAGTGAAAGTGTGACAACTAGCCCCGTTGTGACAACTAGCCCCACTGTGACAACTAGCCCCACTGTGACAACTAGCCCCGCTGTGACAACTAGCCCCACTGTGACAACTAGCCCCGCTGTGACAACTAGCCCCGCTGTGACAACTAGCCCCGCTGTGACAACTAGCCCCACTGTGACAACTAGCCCCACTGTGACAACTAGCCCCACTGTGACAACTAGCCCCGCTGTGACAACTAGCCCCGCTGTGACAACTAGCCCCGCTGTGACAACTAGCCCCGCTGTGACAACTAGCCCCACTGTGACAACTAGCCCCGCTGTGACAACTAGCCCCGCTGTGACAACTAGCCCCGCTGTGACAACTAGCCCCGCTGTGACAACTAGCCCCGCTGTGACAACTAGCCCCACTGTGACAACTAGCCCCGCTGTGACAACTAGCCCCGCTGTGACAACTAGCCCCGCTGTGACAACTAGCCCCACTGTGACAACTAGCCCCACTGTGACAACTAGCCCCACTGTGACAACTAGCCCCGCTGTGACAACTAGCCCCGCTGTGACAACTAGCCCCGCTGTGACAACTAGCCCCGCTGTGACAACTAGCCCCGCTGTGACAACTAGCCCCGCTGTGACAACTAGCCCCGCTGTGACAACTAGCCCCACTGTGACAACTAGCCCCACTGTGACAACTAGCCCCGCTGTGACAACTAGCCCCACTGTGACAACTAGCCCCACTGTGACAACTAGCCCCGCTGTGACAACTAGCCCCGCTGTGACAACTAGCCCCACTGTGACAACTAGCCCCACTGTGACAACTAGCCCCGCTGTGACAACTAGCCCCGCTGTGACAACTAGCCCCGCTGTGACAACTAGCCCCACTGTGACAACTAGCCCCGCTGTGACAACTAGCCCCGCTGTGACAACTAGCCCCGCTGTGACAACTAGCCCCGCTGTGACAACTAGCCCCGCTGTGACAACTAGCCCCGCTGTGACAACTAGCCCCGCTGTGACAACTAGCCCCACTGTGACAACTAGCCCCACTGTGACAACTAGCCCCACTGTGACAACTAGCCCCGCTGTGACAACTAGCCCCGCTGTGACAACTAGCCCCGCTGTGACAACTAGCCCCGCTGTGACAACTAGCCCCGCTGTGACAACTAGCCCCACTGTGACAACTAGCCCCACTGTGACAACTAGCCCCACTGTGACAACTAGCCCCGCTGTGACAACTAGCCCCGCTGTGACAACTAGCCCCGCTGTGACAACTAGCCCCGCTGTGACAACTAGCCCCGCTGTGACAACTAGCCCCGCTGTGACAACTAGCCCCACTGTGACAACTAGCCCCACTGTGACAACTAGCCCCGCTGTATAGCCTCATTTAATTCTGTTAAGCAGAATATGTATTCTGTTATTTGTGTGCCTTGATATGACATTGAAAAAAAAAATCTATATTTTATTCTACTTTATTCTATTCTAGTGATGCAAGCCCCCCCCCCCATAAATTATATCCAGAACATAGAGTTTCCAGTTTAGTGAATGTTTACTGATGTTTAGTGAATGTTTACTGATGTTTACTGATGTTTAGTGAATGTTTACTGATGTTTAGTGAATGTTTACTGATGTTTACTGATGTTTAGTGAATGTTTACTGATGTTTAGTGAATGTTTACTGATGTTTAGTGAATGTTTACTGATGTTTACTGATGTTTAGTGAATGTTTACTGATGTTTAGTGAATGTTTACTGATGTTTAGTGAATGTTTAGTGATGTTTACTGATGTTTACTGATGTTTACTGATGTTTAGTGATGTTTACTGATGTTTACTGATGTTTAGTGATGTTTACTGATGTTTAGTGAATGTTTACTGATGTTTAGTGAATGTTTAGTGATGTTTACTGATGTTTACTGATGTTTACTGATGTTTAGTGATGTTTACTGATGTTTACTGATGTTTAGTGATGTTTACTGATGTTTAGTGAATGTTTACTGATGTTTACTGATGTTTACTGATGTTTAGTGAATGTTTACTGATGTTTACTGATGTTTAGTGAATGTTTACTGATGTTTAGTGAATGTTTACTGATGTTTACTGATGTTTACTGATGTTTAGTGAATGTTTACTGATGTTTAGTGAATGTTTAGTGATGTTTACTGATGTTTACTGATGTTTACTGATGTTTAGTGATGTTTACTGATGTTTACTGATGTTTAGTGAATGTTTACTGATGTTTAGTGAATGTTTACTGATGTTTACTGATGTTTAGTGAATGTTTACTGATGTTTAGTGAATGTTTACTGATGTTTAGTGAATGTTTAGTGATGTTTACTGATGTTTACTGATGTTTACTGATGTTTAGTGATGTTTACTGATGTTTACTGATGTTTAGTGAATGTTTACTGATGTTTAGTGAATGTTTACTGATGTTTACTGATGTTTAGTGAATGTTTACTGATGTTTAGTGAATGTTTACTGATGTTTACTGATGTTTAGTGAATGTTTACTGATGTTTAGTGAATGTTTACTGATGTTTAGTGAATGTTTAGTGATGTTTACTGATGTTTACTGATGTTTACTGATGTTTACTGATGTTTACTGATGTTTAGTGATGTTTACTGATGTTTACTGATGTTTAGTGATGTTTACTGATGTTTAGTGATGTTTACTGATGTTTACTGATGTTTACTGATGTTTAGTGAATGTTTACTGATGTTTACTGATGTTTAGTGAATGTTTACTGATGTTTAGTGAATGTTTACTGATGTTTACTGATGTTTAGTGAATGTTTACTGATGTTTAGTGAATGTTTACTGATGTTTAGTGAATGTTTAGTGATGTTTAGTGAATGTTTACTGATGTTTACTGATGTTTAGTGATGTTTACTGATGTTTACTGATGTTTAGTGAATGTTTACTGATGTTTAGTGAATGTTTACTGATGTTTACTGATGTTTAGTGAATGTTTACTGATGTTTACTGATGTTTAGTGAATGTTTACTGATGTTTAGTGAATGTTTACTGATGTTTAGTGAATGTTTAGTGATGTTTACTGATGTTTACTGATGTTTACTGATGTTTACTGATGTTTAGTGATGTTTACTGATGTTTACTGATGTTTAGTGAATGTTTACTGATGTTTAGTGAATGTTTACTGATGTTTACTGATGTTTAGTGAATGTTTACTGATGTTTAGTGAATGTTTACTGATGTTTACTGATGTTTAGTGAATGTTTACTGATGTTTAGTGAATGTTTACTGATGTTTAGTGAATGTTTAGTGATGTTTACTGATGTTTACTGATGTTTACTGATGTTTAGTGAATGTTTACTGATGTTTACTGATGTTTAGTGATGTTTACTGATGTTTAGTGAATGTTTACTGATGTTTAGTGAATGTTTAGTGAATGTTTACTGATGTTTAGTGAATGTTTACTGATGTTTAGTGAATGTTTAGTGAATGTTTACTGATGTTTAGTGAATGTTTAGTGAATGTTTACTGATGTTTAGTGAATGTTTAGTGAATGTTTACTGATGTTTACTGATGTTTACTGATGTTTAGTGAATGTTTACTGATGTTTAGTGAATGTTTACTGATGTTTAGTGAATGTTTAGTGAATGTTTACTGATGTTTAGTGAATGTTTAGTGAATGTTTACTGATGTTTACTGATGTTTAGTGAATGTTTAGTGATGTTTAGTGAATGTTTACTGATGTTTAGTGATGTTTACTGATGTTTAGTGAATGTTTACTGATGTTTAGTGAATGTTTAGTGCATGTTTACTGATGTTTAGTGATGTTTAGTGAATGTTTACTGATGTTTAGTGAATGTTTACTGATGTTTAGTGATGTTTACTGATGTTTAGTGAATGTTTAGTGATGTTTACTGATGTTTAGTGAATGTTTAGTGATGTTTACTGATGTTTAGTGAATGTTTACTGATGTTTAGTGAATGTTTAGTGAATGTTTACTGATGTTTAGTGATGTTTAGTGATGTTTACTGATGTTTAGTGATGTTTAGTGAATGTTTAGTGATGTTTAGTGAATGTTTACTGATGTTTAGTGATGTTTACTGATGTTTAGTGATGTTTAGTGAATGTTTACTGATGTTTACTGATGTTTAGTGAATGTTTACTGATGTTTACTGATGTTTAGTGAATGTTTACTGATGTTTAGTGATGTTTAGTGAATGTTTACTGATGTTTAGTGATGTTTAGTGAATGTTTACTGATGTTTAGTGATGTTTACTGATGTTTAGTGAATGTTTACTGATGTTTAGTGATGTTTAGTGAATGTTTACTGATGTTTACTGATGTTTAGTGATGTTTAGTGATGTTTAGTGAATGTTTACTGATGTTTACTGATGTTTACTGATGTTTAGTGATGTTTACTGATGTTTAGTGAATGTTTACTGATGTTTACTGATGTTTAGTGATGTTTACTGATGTTTAGTGAATGTTTACTGATGTTTAGTGATGTTTAGTGAATGTTTACTGATGTTTACTGATGTTTAGTAAATGTTTACTGATGTTTAGTGAATGTTTACTGATGTTTAGTGATGTTTAGTGAATGTTTAGTGATGTTTAGTGATGTTTAGTGAATGTTTAGTGATGTTTAGTGATGTTTAGTGATGTTTAGTGAATGTTTACTGAAGGTTTAGTGATGTTTACTGAATGTTTACTGATGTTTAGTGATGTTTAGTTAATGTTTACTGATGTTTAGTGAATGTTTACTGATGTTTAGTGATGTTTACTGAAGGTTTAGTGATGTTTACTGAATGTTTACTGATGTTTAGTGATGTTTAGTGAATGTTTACTGATGTTTAGTGATGTTTACTGATGTTTACTGAATGTTTAGTGATGTTTACTGATGTTTACTGACTCCGTGTCTCAGGATAACGGCAGGTCAAGAGAACGAGAGACTGTTCGCTCGGGAATCTTCATCCTCGATGTCGCCCTCAGATTTCCTAGACAAACTGATGGGCCGAACTTCGGGATATGATGCGCGGATTCGACCCAACTTCAAAGGCAGGTTCAGTTCTGGATTACTATCTCCTGAATGTGAATCAGTCAAACATTCTGATGTTGCTTTCAGACATCAAGAGTTTCAGACTGATTTACAGGTATTTCTACACATACATTTAATGTACGTCAAAGAGCCAACAATATTCTTTATATATATATATATATATATATATTCACACACATTACTGTTCAAAAGTTTGGGGGCGGGATGATTTTTAAAATATTTTTTAAAGAGTCTCTTCTGCTCAACAAGGCTGCAATTGTTTAATCAAAAATACAGTAAAAATTGTGAAATATTATTATAATGTAAATCATCTGTTCTCTATGTGAATATATAGTAAAGTGTAATTTATTCCTGTGATCAAAGCTGAATGTTCAGCATCATTACTCCAGTCTTCAGTGTCACATGACCCTTCAGAAATAGGAGATAGCAGATCCTTCTCTAATATGAGGATTTGATGATCAAGAAACATTTATGATTATTATCAGTGTTGAAAACAGTTAATATTTTTCACATTTTAAAAAGGATTTTCATTTTCATTCGATGAAAATTTCAATTTTCAAAAGAACAGCATTTATTTGAAACAGAATCGTTTGTAACATTATACATGTCTTTACTGTCACTTTTGATACATTTAATGCATCCTTGAATAGAATAAATAAATAAAAATACTGACCCCAAACCTTTGAACGATAGTGATAGAAATATATAATTATGTAATTATTTACTCACCCTCGTGATGTCTTTCCAAATCCATATGCTGTTATGTATTTCTGTGAAACACAAAAGAAGAATTTTCAAAGAATGTTCAATGTTGGTAAAAATAGAATTATATTTTTCTTTACATATTTTCCCTAACTTGCTTTAATGCTTTGTTTAGTGCAACAAATACAACCATAATGTAAATGACTTTTTTTCATATTAAACAGATTTTTTGTTCAATTACAGCAACAAGAATTTGGGATGAAATGTGCATAATTGATTAGATTAATGTCACAATGCAAAAAAATCTAAAGGCTTCCTTTCATTATGCAAAATATAATTTATTAGTTTTGGGTGAAATATGACCGGAACAGATTATTAACAGATTCACTTTTCATTTGTTTTGTTTTAAACGGAAAACCCCACAAAAAAGGTCTAGTTTATTATCATAGATTAATGCATGAACTAACATGAACCAACAATAAGCAATAACATTTTTAAAGCATTTAGGATATTTTTTAATGACTCTACAAGTTTGATCAAACCATCAAAATATAAGGAAAACATTAGATATTTTAAAATATTTTAAATATGAGGGAAGAACAAACACTAAACTTGGTGAAGGTATTTATCTGACAAAATTATTAGGCAAACTACAGCTAAGTGTTTTATTTTACGATGCAAAAAAATGCACAGAGAAACAAAAAGCCGAGAGGAAAAAGCAAACACTGACTACAACATAATCAGTTATTAATATTTGGTTGATTCTCTAATTTTTGCATGTGTTCATAATTTCTTTGCCTGGACAAAAATGATGTTGCACGATGTTTCATTGCGTTATTATCACTAATAAAACAAGCACAACTACACAATATGACTACATAATCTATAATAATATTTGAATAAAGGGTGAAGATGAGTAAATGTTGAGTTAAGATTAATAAATACTGTAGAAGTGTTGTTCATTAATGTAAAGTGTTCCCAAACACACCATAAAACAACATAAAAGCATCACTGCAGTAATCCACACAAATATATTCCACATTCATCTGCCCATGCGATATTGAGAAGGTTCCTGGAAGCTGGTGGGACTTTGGTTAAAGTATAAAATGTTTTTTTGGTGCCTGTCAAACCAAAGGACAGGCTAAAGAACACAGTGGAGTTCTTCTGATGTATTATTTAAAGAGGATATTACAAATATTGATGCTGTTTTTGAGCTCTAGATCAGGTTTTCCTGTTTGAATGTTGATTATTCTCCTCATATTCTCCATTGTTGCGGCTCCTCTCTTCCCAGTCTGTCAGTAACACTCTGTTTACTTCCTGTCTCTATGAAGCCCCTCCTTCTGAAAAGCACACTGTGCTCTGATTGGTCGGCTGGAGCAGTGTGTTGTGATTGGTCGAGCGCTTTGAGTGTGTTTGGGAAATGTCCCGCCCCTTACCATAACCGCCAGTTTAACACACTACTAACTAACTCAACCAGGCCCCGCCCCTTTATTCTGCGCATGAATTATTATAATGAGGAATATTGTGACGTGTTCGTTCCCGGAAGAAACTCAAGACTACAATGGAGGCGTTTCAGGAGTTCACTGACACTGATATAGAGAATAACTCACTTTTTAATGCTCTAACTTCAACATTACACACTGAAGAGAGATGAAAACGTTAAAAATCATAATAAGAGCCCTTTAAGACTAGTGAAAGATGTCTTCAACTGGTTCTTGAAGGTCGTGATGTTTGATCCACCGCTGAACATCAGAGACAGTGAAGGTTCTGGAAGCAACTTTGTTTCTTGTTGTAATGGAGGGACTTTTTGATGCTCAGACATCAACACTACACACTAAACACAGATGAACATGAGGAAGAAGCAGAACTCTTCCTCACACACACACACACACACACACACACACACACCTGGCTTTATTTGTTGCTATTAAAGTTGAATCTGAATATGTCTGTCACGGACGAGCGGCCGCTTCTGTGCTTTTGGCACGGATGGATGTTTGAGTCAAGTCACCTTTATTTATACAGCGCTTTCTACAACACAGAGTGTTTCAAAGCAGATTTACAGAGATAACAGGAAAATAATGCAACAAAGTCTGTTTCCAGAAGAAAGTAGCATCACAGTCCAGCTGAAGCCCAGGAGTGATTAAAATGCAATCTTGTTAGAAAACATTCATGAGGTTCAGAATACCTCCGAGGCGCATCTAAAGGAGTATTTTTAGTAACCTGCACCTAGAGTACTTTAATAAACTCCTTTCATGATTTTCAACAAGAATGACAGACTGTATATGATCTAGAAATTAGCGGAGAGATATTCACTGAAAAGAGTTTGATGCGGAAACAAGTTTCACAATGATCATTTTTAAATAGATATTTACTGTGTTTTATTTCTTGCATCAAACTTTGATGATTGCTCTCTTGAAATTATGTTTCTTCTGATTGAGAAAAAAAACAACAACTTTCAAACGGTTTAAAAAAAACATTCAGAGCAATATTATTATTTATAAATTAATATTTCCATTGATTTGTTTATCAGAAGCTTTAATGTGAAGTGACTTACAAATGAGAGATAAAACAAAGTTATTGATTAAAGAGGCAGAAACATGAGATGCTTTAATACAAGCCTCAAAAACTCAAACTCTTCAGAAGATCAAAGTGAAGCAGAACATTGATATGTATTATTTTAGTTACACTAAAACAAAACCATTTGTTCAGTTATTCAGCGGTGATGCATTAAATGTATCAAAAGTGACAATATAATGTAACATTTATAATGTTACAAAAGATTCTATTTAAAATAAATGCTGTTCTTTTGAACTTTCTATTCATCATATAATCCTGAATCCTCAGTTTTCATTAAAAAAATAATATTTTCATCACTGATAATAATCATAAATGTTTCTTGATCATCAAATCCTCATATTAGAGTGATTTCTGAAGGATCATGTGACTCTGAAGACTGGAGTAATGATGCTGAACATTCAGCTTTGATCACAGGAATAAATTACACTTTACTGTATATTCACATAGAGAACAGATGATTTACACTGGAATAATATTTCACAATTTTTACTGTAATTTTGATCAAGAAAAGCTAAATTTTGAATGGTTGTATATGTCAGCTATAGGCTTGAATGGTGAATTTTGTCTTAATATGTTGCAGTTCTTTGTAACATCATGTGTTCCTGCAGGTCCACCTGTGAACGTCACATGCAATATATTCATCAACAGCTTCGGCTCAGTGACGGAGACGACTATGGTGAGTGTGTATGTGTGGTTTACGCCTTTACTTTGCTAAAAACAGGAGTATTGCCTCTGAACTCAACATGACATTAGCTCATTCAAAGGTGCAAATTTAACTAAGTCGGAATATGGCATAAAATCATAGACTGTAAAAAAATATGGACGTAGTGTCCGTGACGTCACCTGTAGGTTTCTGAAGACCGTTTTTGAAGCCTAAAGTGGGCGTGGCCGACCGTCGCCATCTTGGCAGCGCGTCACTCCCGAATTTATTTATTTTTACAGTCAGACAGTTAGCTGAGGTAACGTGATGGCTAACAGACAGCAGACAAACGGCTAACGATGACTAATGACCACAGCAGCGGGAATCCACCTGTCACTCAAAAGTGGACACACCCTTAATTATGCAGAAATTTAAGGCTTAATATAATTTAAACGGATGAGTTATAAAAAAAAATCACCCCCCTCACAGTCGTCATGAAGGGAAAAATAAGCTATATAGACCAAAGCCACTTTTTTCACCAGGCTGTAAACATGTTTTATTCTGCTGTAAAGTTGGGCATTTCAACATGGGGGAGATGCAGATTTGACTCACTTCTGAAGCCGGTCTCTAGTGGCCAGTCGATGAATTACCGTTTAATTCACTTCCGTGTTGGTTTCAAGAGAGAGACAGGGAGGTTGCCGCCTGCATAAAACACAGCAGCGCTTCCATCCCATGTGTTCAAGAGAACAAAATTGACACTTGCTGGGAAACTGGTGCAAAATATCAGTAATGAATTGTACGTTTCTTAAATGTGGCTGTTTTTCCCTCCATCATAAACGAGTGTGTCTCAGAGCGTCAGACGAAACACAGTAAACGCTGTCATGTTCTCTAGCGTTCGGATGCTGGTGTTCGGGAACACACTCGTGTGTGTGACGCTTCTGGAGGGAATTACACCAAATCATTCTCATCACACACTTTCAGAAACACCAAACCAACATTAGAGATGCTGCGACGCCATTGGTCCACTGGTTAAACCAGTTATCCAATCACAGCTGATGCTGAGTTTATCGTCACGAGGTTATTGTTGCACATTGTGGGATTTATTTAATAAATGTTTTTCCTACAATTGTTTCCAGTTTTTTTTTTTTTCACACTGTAAAAAGTGTTCAGTTCACTTAACTTTGCTTTTTCAGTTGCCTTATAATTATTAAGTAGCCTAAATAAACTTAATGCTTAATAAAAAAAAATAAGTAATGTGGAATTGTCAAGTTCACAAAACTTATTTTTTTCAATTAAGCATTACGTTTATTTACTTACAGTTTTTTTCAGTCGCTAACAAGCGTTTGTCCAGCCAGTGTTCATATTTTCAAAACTCTAAACACAATTAGCACAGCATCTGCCTTTTGTGGCCATACCATTCACACATTTCTTGTCGTTTTCACACAATATGCAGTCAGTGAACACATTTCCATAATGCTTAAATTTTCTTAACAGACAATCTATACCTCCCAACAAAATTATGGATTGTTTTTGTAGTATTTACAAATGTTAACACACAACATCCCACAATAGCAAAAACAATATTCCAAACCTTAGATACAGTATGGACTGCATATATTTACTGTATTTACCATTTACATGAAACTTTTACCATTTTTGTAAATTTCATGATTTTAGCAAAATGTGATTTTGATTGCTAGCAAAATGTGTTGCTTTTGAACAATGTCATGAAGAAACAAGCTTTTCGAGTCCATATGCATCTTCCTGGAGTAATGATGCTGAAAATTCAGCTTTTCATTACAGGAATAAATGACATTTTACACAATTTATTACATGGCATACAAATTTTTAATCAGAAATCAGTTATTTCAAATTGTACTAATATTTTACAATATGAAAGTTTATAAAAACCTCTGCTTCTGCAATGATATCAGTTCAAAAACAATATATCAGTGAGAAAGTCAAGGAGCTACAACGACAATATGTCCAGGTATAGTGTAGTATATTCAATTCAATGTCCAGTTCTATAAGCTTTGCACTTTGCAAGTAGGTAACCTACACAGTACAGTATAGTATACAGTAATGACATGATTTACATAATCTTTGTTTTGAAAGTTATGGAATTGGAGGCCAACAGGCCCCTCATGAATTCATATACATAGATGAGGCAGGATTCAATCTGGCCAAAAGGCGTCGATCTGGACGAAATGTAATGTGGAGGTGGAAGGTTAACTGTATGACCATCAGCCACATGATCAGATGTCCCTCCTTGAAGCCATGGATGCTGGCTCCAAGGGTGGATCCGACATACCAAACGGTTTTATCCCAGGTGCATCGCCTTGGATGATATCAGATGTGATCTTGATGAAAACATGTGGCCTAACCCTGAAGATCGCATAGATAAGATACAGTAATTTTATGTTTTTTTTGTCCCCTTTTTTTTTGCTGTTCTTTTTTTGTTCACAATGCTCTTGTGAGTTTAATGGATATTTTGTTCACTGTAAGCAATACTGTAAAACTTTTTCTGTTCTATCAAACCGTGTTTCTACTGTACCTCCTGTAGTAAACAGTAAAGGAATAAAAACTGATTTGCTTTTTACTGGAATGATTATGAATGTGACTGTACTGTACATGTGGACATACAGTTCCCAACCAAACAAATACCTGTAAAACTGAAACATAAAAGTCTATGCAGTTTTAGAAATGTCAACAATAGCCAGGATTTTGAAACCTGGTGTACTTTGATTGACTGCATGTACCTCGTGAAGTGAAAACAAGTGTTATTCTTTGACAGAATTATTTCATTTTGAGTCAGATTTCCAGTGTTTTGGTAAAGTTAGTGTGTGCGCAGAGAAACATGTGTTCTGTTTTGAAATGAAGAGTTAGTATATATTTAACAAAATGTGTTTTTGAGAAGACAATTAACCATTTGGCCAATTGTGTTTTGTAGGTGTGAGTCTGTGTTAAGAGTTTAGAAAAAGTATCGGAAGTATGGGTAAGCGCTTGTTAGCGATTGAAAAAAACTGTAATAAGGCAACGGGTTTACTACATTTTTTTAAGTAAGTGAACTGAACACTTTTTACGGTGCATCCAGCATTTCTGTTTTATACAATATCCCACATTTTCATGAAAATAGTTGGATGGAAACACGGCTAATGTGTGTTCAGTGTGAACAGTTTGTATGATAATTATGAAATGCATGAATCTCTGCTTGGCATGAAGACACGACGACTCGAACACTCAATATCTGAACATATCAACTCCAGTTATCCAATCACAGCCTCCGCTGGGGCAGTCACATGAGGTCGTTGAGGGATTCATTCAGTAAATATGTTTCCATCGTAGTTTATGCTCGTCTTCTTATCGAATAAAAAGTCATTTTTATGCACATTTTCTTAATTTATGCTTTTCCATCCACTTTTTTGTATGCAATATCCCAAAACGCACATAAAAATAGGTGGATGGAAACAAGGCTAAACTCTCAATTTACTAGTACTAACATGTTTTTTTTTTTTGCAATTGTCTTCATAAAGTTTAATCAGAATGTACTTCTCAATAAACTGGATAAATCCAATTAAATCCCACTTACATTTGGAAATGAGCAAGACTGTGGAAACGGTTAATCGAGACTCTACTAACTTTGTTCCAAACCATTCCCCAGACGTTTCCCGTTCAATCTGTTTTGTTTTAATTAGTCAAATGGCAAACGATCCTCTCGATTCGCTAGCAGGCCTGCAATTCAGATTGATTAGTTTAATGTTTGGAGATATTCAGACGCTTCAGGGGTAAACAATTCCCAAATCTGGAGTCAAGCCTCATTTTTCTTTTCCAGGGAATATTACTGCAGCCCAAAATCCCAACATCTCAAGTGGATATCCAGCACAAACAAGAGAAGCTGCTTTGATCAAATGCTAATTTTGTTTACATGTTTTAGAGCAACCAATCGTTAATGAACAGTCCAGAGAAATTAAAATGAATTCGGACAAAAGCGACAGTGTTTTAGCATTTACGCTGTAAAAAATGATTTTGCACAGATTACTGGAGTAAGCTTAAGTATTTATACTTCAAAATGATATATTTAATTCAATGTGTTGTTTGCCTTTTTTTACTAGCAATTTATGAGCAAAAATTGTTTATTGTATCCAAATGATAAACAAATGTAAGAACTACTCATTTATACCAGTAATTTAAAACACACACACCCGTTTCATGTTTTGATGAGTACATTATTTATCTTGGTTATTATATACGCAGCTTATTAACTTGGCTGAATCTTTTTGTAATGTTACAATATGCTCGAGTGGAACAAAAGGTCTTGCTAATTCATTCATTCAACACAGTTTTCAAAGAGCTTCATCTCATGAAAACCTTGAAGGGATTTCTATGGCTAAACTTTTAACAAAAACACACAGAAATGTTTATAAAGTCACTGAATGGCTTTGCAATGCACGTTTAAATCATGTCGTTCGTTCAGAGAAGAGGAAAAATTTTAGCAATGCATGTTTTGTTATTGATGGCGGTCTTTTATGAAATGTCATGCTTGAAAGCACAAATGCTCATTCACAAATGCTGTTAGAGGCTTTTATTTTACCAGAAGGTCTGCTGATCTTCTGTCTGCATGCCAGCCATGAAGCGTCTCTTGGGTGTTTTCTGAATCACAAAGTCAACATGAAAATATAGCTGCAAGCAGCCGTTAATGGGCCAAGCACAAAGAAGGCACGATAAGTCATGCTAGCATAGCTGGGAGCATCAGACCAGCTGCAATACTGAGAAATGAAATACGTATTAAGATTATTTCAGGCAGCATGGCTGAAAAACTACAAATACAGTCATTAGTCATATGATTTAATGGTTTATCACTTCCGACCAATAGGTGGCGCTGGGACCAAATTGATGTCTTGTGGTCGGAGTGAGGTGACAATGACACATGCAAAGTTTGGTGTCAATATACCAAATCATTGCAGAGATAAAGCCTCAGAGTCGGTTTGGCATCATGCCATCGAAAACTATATAGACACAAAATCCATACATTTTTGCCGGCATGGATCTGAAGATGATCTGACTCGAATTTGATGAAAATCGGACCAACGGTCTAGGAGTTCGAAAACGTACATTTTTAAAAGGAAATCAAAATGGCGGACAGGAAAGTTCGGCCGACTGTGGCAAAATTGGTATCAATGTTCTCAGCAAGACCAGTTTCGTCACAACAGGCCAATTTAATAAAAAGTTATTATAATTTTTGGTAATTTCTTTATATCTTTTGACCAAAAGGGTGGCACTGTCCCGAAATGTTTTGAGTGCTGTCAGGGCATGGTGCCGAAGACATGTTCCGAGATTCGTAACGATACGCCAAAAAAATCGCACGTTCATAAAATAGCATTTTTTATAAACGCATTGTAAAAAATGGCCGACTCCCAAAATTGTCGATATGGGAAAGTTGGGCGTTGTTCGACTCGATGCTGCACCGAATCTAAAGAGACCCGTTTTGTGAGTTTTGGCCAAACCCATTAGAAGTTAGATTTTTCATATCTCCTGACCACTAGGTGGCACTGTGCCGAAACTGTGCAGGTGGCCTCAGGTCATAGTTGTCCAAACACACACCAAGTTTGGTCAGAATACGTTAAAGCGTTGCGGAGATATAACCTTGTGTCCATTACGGCGTGTTAACTCTTCGTCAAATTTGTTCGCGCGTTATTCAAGAACGGTTTGACGAATCAACTTGAATTCCATACCTTTTTGCTGGCATGGTTTGAAGATGATCTGACTCGATTTGATGAAAATCAGACCAACAGTCTAGGAGGAGTTTGAAAAAGTAGGTTTTTAAAGAAAATCAAAATGGCGGAGATCAAAAAAGTAGAATTTTGTTTCTAGCCTTTATGGTTCAAAATTTATTAGCGTAAACGTGAGTACAAAATTTGGACAGTTGGTGGCGCTAGAGGGATTGAGTTACAGACTGCAGATTTGGTATGGTGACAGTTCAGACTGTCCTCTATCTGTGTGCCAAATTTCATAACTTTCCTGCAAGCGGTTCTATGGACTTCAAGACTAATAATGGGAACACTAACGATTACAATAGAACTGCTGCTCGGCCCCTAATTAAAAATGACCCCATTTACTTCCATTCTAGTTAGACTGAAGGCTGAATATCATTTAATTCCTCCACTATAAGCACAAATGACCTTCAGCTTCATGCACTCTTAAATATAATGGGGTTTTCGCAGTAAGAACTATTTCTGGTTCCCCGAAGAAGTGAGTCGTTCTTAAAAGGTTCCACGGATGTTAAAGGATCTTCACTGATGCCAATAAAGACCCTTTATTTCTAAGAGTGTGTGAAGGTCAGAGCAAACGCACAGTCAAACCACAATCTATTCATACACGTCTCACATTATCTCAGTTTATTCGCTATAGTTTAGAGAACGGTGATGAAATATGAGCAGAACTCAGTTGATATTTGACTGGTTTTGTCCGTCCTTCTGTTAGACTGTCTCACACATGAATTATGTTGAATATCTGTCAGCTGTTAAATTTAACTACACAATTAGATAATACCAGTTTAGCTCAACCAATCACCAAGCAATGCTTCATTGTGTTCAGTCTGTGTGTAAAAAGAGCATTAGCAATTAAAGACAACACACTTCAGCAAAACATGATCAGCTCAAAGTGTCCCAATCAGTTTTGGTCCCAAATGTCACTGGTAGTCTCTGGATGAAGAGTTTTTGGATAATAATTGGTTTGACTGTACGTGTTTCAGGACTACAGGGTGAACATCTTCCTCCGGCAGAAGTGGAACGACCCTCGACTGGCGTACAGCGAGTATCCGGACTCGTCTCTGGATCTGGACCCGTCCATGCTGGACTCCATCTGGAAACCAGACCTGTTCTTCGCCAACGAGAAAGGAGCCAATTTCCACGACGTCACGACGGACAACAAGCTCCTGAGGATCTTTAAGGACGGAACCGTCCTGTACAGCATCAGGTATGAAGATCTCAGCGCTTTAATCTACCGGATCATATTTGATGCGCAAAATGCCTTAAAATGATCAAAACACTCAATCTCTCCAGTCCTCCTGTGTCTGACGGATAGTTCACACTGGTTTATCAGGTAAAGGTCTTTAATTGTACAAGCGTCCTCCTTCAGCTCGTGCTTCACGTGCCTTTAAATCTGATTTTATCAAGTAATTCGCCTTGTTTGATCAAATGAATAGATCAATAGAAAAAAAATATTTTATGAAATGGAACCCATTTCTGAACCAAAATACAGTATAAAAGAAAGAGTCTGCATGTGTGTTTTTGTTAAGAATCGTATCTGGCTTTTATGGCTCATATAGTGAGAATATGGATAAAAACAGCTCAGTTTTATTCAGAGCCTCAAACTGAGCAAAATTATGCAATTTTCTGCAGATGCTGATATTTATAACAGTGTAGCTGATACTTACATAAAATGCAAATAAATATCAATATCTGCTAATAGTATGTCTTAGTCAGATGATATTTAAATGATCAAATCTCTGTAGTTTTAAAATATATAATGCAATACAATACAATGATGATCGAGAGACGAACAAATAATAAACCTTCCTCAAAAGCCTGATGATCATATTTGATACTCTTTTCTAATAAATTATGTGTCTGGATAATTAAGTAAGCCTCACTTATAAAATATAACAATATAACAACAATATTAAAGTTTTAGAGTAACAGAAACCAACTAACATCACATAATTCGTCAAATCCATTGCTAATACTGATAATCAAGCGGTTTATTCTTTAACTCTGCACTGATCAGATATAAAGACATTATTAATAAACATTATTATTATTAATCACGTCGCATAAAAAGAGCGTAGTCATTATAAATTAAAGCTGACTTCAACACCTCGAAGTGTTAGAAGAAGATGAAGAAATCACACACACACACACACACACACACACACACACACACACACACACACACACACACACACACACACACACACACACACACACACACACACACACACACACACACACACACACACACACACACACACACACAGTGAGAGCAAGAGTCTGATATTGTAAACATGTATAAAATGTAATGATTGAAATAAATGGAAAAAACAAGGTCATAATTAAAGTTTTTTGGGGGATTGTCAATTTAAAGGAATTAAATAATTAAAGGATCAAAATGATTTAAGGAAATACAGAAAAATAAATAAGAACAGCACAAGAGGTTCTAGGTCTAATTGTAGTTGTGAAGGAACTATTTGCAAAAAAAACATGCACTTGTTTCGTCACATTCATTTATGAATCACATGAAAAAATGACTAAATTTGATTTGCAGTTTGTAGTTTTTGCCTGAAAGTAGTTTGTATCACTAGATATTACTGTCATATATTAGTTTTGCCCTTTGCAAAAATTGCAATTGAAATAAAATTAATACAATAAATATTTTTTTTTTTTTAAATTGATTTTTATTTTATTTTAAGTTAAATTATAGAAATGATATATTGAAATTATAGATTTTAATATAGTAATTATATGAAAAACTATAATTACTAAAACTGATATAAATATATATTTAAAAAAATTATAAAAATGACAATACCACATACAAAATAAATGTTAATTAAAAATATTAATTAATACTACAAAAGTCTAGAAATAATATTAAAATAACACTGGACCACAATGATTTTTTTTTTTTTTTTTTTTTATGTAAGCCTAAGGTTTTAAAATAAAGTTTTAAATTCTAACATAAACTATTCATAAAGCGTTCTGATTGAGCTCTACTGTAAAATTATTTTATATTTTTCATTTCACTTCTAATTCAGTGTCACTTGCTTTTAGCTTTCTTGTAATTATTAGTGAAGTGTCATCAGGTTTATCTCTCAAACACGCTTTCCTCTTCTGCTCTTCAGGGGATTTCAGTCGCTCTGATTGTAAATCCACACTCGTCTGGAGAAACACAGAATCTCTGTTACGTTCTGTTGTGCAAATAAGCTGATATGATGCTGTCCTAGTTTTCATAAATGATGGTCTATTTATATAAATCTGCAGACATCAGCTCCTCGTCAGTGTCTGAATTCATGCATAAGTCATGGTGTCGCTTCAGCTTCCAGGTGACGCTTCATATAGATCTCACATGTGGACCTTCAGCCCGTTGGACCCCATTGAAGTCCATTATACGGAGAAAAATCCTGGAACGTTTTCCTCAAAAACCTTCATTTCTTTTCCACTGAAGAAAGAAACACGTGAACATCTCGGATGACGTGGAGGGAGAGTAGATTATCAGGAGATTTTAATTCTGAAGTGAACTAATGCTTTAACTGCATTGAACTAACATTTACAAATTCGTTTCATAATTGCTGAATTGTTGGACTGAACTGAATCAACAATTAATTGATCCGAATCTATTTAGAGCTGCATCACTGATTCTGTTCATCACTGTCAAGCTGCATTTAGAAATACAAGCGCCTTCACTGCAAAAAATGCTTTTTGTCTTGTTTCCAGTTCAAATATCTAACATTCTTAAATCAAGATGGATTTACTAAAGTAGTAAAATGCCATAAGATGTTGTTTTCTGGGGGAAAAAATCTAAATGAATTGAGTTTTTGCTTACAGTTTTTTTTATTCGCTTTGGTACTATTTTCACAAGTAAGGTGTACATTTTCAAAAATCTTAGTACAAAAATCCAAACCGATCACACTTGTAACACAGCGAGTCATTCTTTCAAAACCTGATGTAATGCTTTCAGTCAGTTGCACATGTTTTCAGTCCACATAATCATCGTTTCAAACACAAGATTATTGTAATATGTAATGAGAACATTTGGTTTAATCACAGAAACACAACAGTATGATCTTCTTTCCATTTAGTACTTTTAACAATCAGTTCATCCAACAGCAAACAATGCAAGATACATGTTTCAAATCACCGTTGTTGCTGAAATAATTACAGTAAAACAGGCTATGCCACATTAGAAAATACACGTGCATAACCTGACTTATTTAATTTTATCCATGTTTGTAATAGTATCTATCCAGTGTGTTATCAAAAGGTGTGATGAAGCACAGCCATGATGTTCTGTGCTAGAACAGAGTTTGCTGGCAATGAATACAGTAAATGATTTTGACTATTTGACTGAATATACTGTAGTGGACCTTTACAGATGAAGGTTGAGTTACAGTAATGTAACAGCCATGTCTCTACCATGTTTACAGTATCACATGGCATACATACTGTAATGTAAAATGCTGTATTTGATGCCGTCTGTCTCCCTTCTACTGATGCTTCTCTGATCGATCTAATGTTTTACAGTCATTGACTGTCTCCTCTCCCTTATACTCTATTCTGCTTTACAGTATTTGCACAAATGGCAAATTTCTCTGTATCTTTCTCTCTCTCACAGACACACACACACATGCGTGTTCACACACTTTGAACATGATGGAGGTTAT
This sequence comes from Scardinius erythrophthalmus, assembly GCF_964197995.2. Taxonomy (NCBI): domain Eukaryota; kingdom Metazoa; phylum Chordata; class Actinopteri; order Cypriniformes; family Leuciscidae; genus Scardinius; species Scardinius erythrophthalmus. The sequence goes on from NC_138226.1 coordinate 1,127,221, forward strand.
TATGAAGGTAAAACAGTAGCAAAACTCGAGAGCATGTAAATGTGAATTTGAGAACTTGTACAATAAATATTCGTACTTGTACATGAACATTTACACTCACAGCTCCAATGTGAAAACCTGTAAAATAAAAATCTGAAGTTGAATGTTGAAATTTGCACTCGCAAACAATAGTCACAAACCTGTATTCTGAATCTGAAGCTGCAGACAAGTAGTCACAAATGTGTAAAATGCCATTCACAGAAATACAACGACAGACACAAACTTGTAATATATATTTTGCGTTTAATCTTACGTTCACATTCGCGGTACTTCCTCAATTAAGCACTTGCAGCTTCTCAAATCTGTCACTGCAATTTCAAATTTCGCGCCTTGACTTTTGCTACTATTTTCGCAATATATCAGGTGCAAAACTAACTTGTGCACTTGAAACTCAGAGGCGGTGAGAGAGAAAGGGGGGCGGGAGGAGGGGGGGGTCAAAGGAGCCGTTTTATTGGTTGGCACCTAGCCAATGAAATGGGAGTTCGATGATGTCACGAAACCCGCGTGCACTGAAACACTAACATGGCTTAATGCATTAGACTGATATTAAAATAAATAAACGAAATTATCAAACTCAGTAGACACAATGCTAATGCATACTACAGAAAAGCAGATGAGCACAGAATATGACGTAAAACATATGACGTATGCCATATATATATATATGCCCTATATATGGTATATATACCATAGACTGTAAAAGAGTTTTGTGTGTCCAACAGTTAGGCTAGGGTGAATATTTAAAACATTTACATTTTTCCAAAGCGACTTACATTGCATATTAAGGTATACATTTTACATTCTTATCAGATAATTTAGGTGCATTTTCATATTGCAATGGAATTGGCACACACACACACACACACACACACACACATATATATATATGTATATATATATATATAGGCTATATATATATATATATATATATATATATATATATATATATATATATATATATGAAGAGTTCAGATGCAAAAGCCTCTAAATGCCATTTGAAATTTTCTTATAGAATGATCATTTTTATCAAGCTTGTATATTTAAGTTCAGTAATTTCACTTAAATGATAATTAATAGGTAATCTTCACTGCCATTTAAGTGAAATTATTGAATTTAAATATACGAGCATCTGAACTCTTCATTTATATATATATATATATATATATATATATATATATATATATATATATATAAGCAAATGTGTGTTCAGTGCAAATAAACTTGCTGCCTAGTGTTTTATTAATAAAGTAACAAATTATGTGTTTTTTTTATTGTTTTTAATTTTTATTTTATAACTGTTGGTCCATTAAGCCTCATTAAGCGTTTTCTTGGGTTTCGAGGAAAACGTACAATTAAACGCGTTGCGTTCATATTCTGTGCTCAATTTTTTTCTGTATAGGCTATGCTTTATGGTGTTTCCTGTTTGGTCTTTTAATACCACTGTCTCAATTAAACGCGTTGCGTTCATATTCTGTTCATTGGTGAGGCATCGACCAATAAAATGACTTCATTCCGACCCCAGCCCCGCCCCCGACTCTGCTCTCTCTCAAGTCTGCATTTACAAGTGCACGAGTGAGTTTTGCTACAGGCATATCGCAAAAAGAGTAGCAAAAGTCAAAGCGCTAGGATTTGAAGCTGTACTGCCAGATATGAGAGGTTGTGAGTGCCGACTTGTGGTTGTACAACGAAACTGAACTAAAGCACAAAGATAAATGTGTAGTACACAATTGTGCCTGTCATTTTGTTTATGTAAATGACACTTTACACATTTGTAACTATTAATCTGCAACTTCGAATTCAAAACACAGGTGTTCTGAGTATTGTCTGTGTGTGCAAATCGATAGATGCAGCTTTTCACATCAGAGCTGCAAGTATAAATTTCAACTTACAAATACAAATATTAATTTTACAAGTTCTCACATTCAAATTAGCAAGCTCTCGAGTTTTGCTACTGTTTTACCTTCATAGTTATTATCTATAAATCACTTATGTAAAAATAATTCATTACATTTGGTTTTCCATATCAGAAATTGCAAACAAGTTCTATAGAAACTGTATATAGAATCAATATCTATTGAAATCTATAGGTGTACCAAATGATTCATTGATTAACCATTAAGATCAGTTGGATTAAATAATAGACAAATGTATTAAACTGAACAAGAAGAGATGCAAATCAAAAGTTTGGTAGTAAGAGCTTTATGAAAGGCAGTTACTGTGAATGAAACATTTATGTAGATGAAACACTTATTTTGTGTTGTGAAAAGGATACTTTGTGATTTTGTGTATTGTGCTAACACAATTGAAAACATAATGAAATGTTTGAAAAAGTGCACTTTTGATGATCTGTTGTGATATTAGCACTAAGAGTTTGGAAAATGTACACCTAACTTGTGAAAATAGTACCAAAGCGAATAAAAAAAACTGTAAAACAAGCAATATTATCTGCCAGCGGGGTAAAAGAAATAATGTTAATTCAAATGGAAAAGAAGATTATTTCTCTCACCGCATTGGCAGCTCATTTAGCTTGTTTTAAGCAAAAACTCACTTCATTAAGATTATGCTAGACATAATGTCTAATGGCATTTTACTCATCTAGTAAATGGCGCTTGATTTAAGAATTTTAAAATATTTGGACTGGAAACAAGACAAAAATACTGAGTAAGAAAATCCTTTTTTTGCAGTGTTGACTGTGTCCCGTTGTTCACAGGTTGACGTTAATCCTGTCCTGTCCGATGGATCTGAAGAACTTCCCGATGGACGTCCAGACCTGTACGATGCAGCTGGAGAGCTGTGAGTGCCTCAGGAGTGTCTTTATCTCTCTCTCTCTCTCTAGTAACCACCCAGAACACCATAGCAACACCCTAGCAACCGCCTAGCAACACCCTAGCAACCACCCAGAAAACCCTAGCAACCGCATAGAAACAGCCTAGCAACCACCCATAAAACCCTAGCAACCGCATATCAACACCCTAGCATAGCAACACTCTAGCAACCACCCAGAAAACCCTAGCAACAGCCTAGCAACCACCCAGAAAACCCTAGTAACCGCATAGCAACACCCTAGCAACCACCCAGAAAACCCTAGCAACCGCATATCAACACCCTAGCATATCAACACCCTAGCAACCACCCAGAAAACCCTAGCAACCGCATAGCAACACCCTAGCAACCACCCAGAATATCTTAGCAACCACCCAGAACACCTTAGCAGCACCCTAGCAACCACCCAGAAAACCCTAGCAACCGCATAGAAACAGCCTAGCAACCACCCTAGCAACCACCCAGAAAACCCTAGCAACCGCATAGCAACACCCTAGCAACCAGCCAGAAAACCCTAGCAACTGCATAGCAACACCCTAACAACCACCCAGAATATCTTAGCAACCACCCAAAACATCTTAGCAACCACCTAGCAACCACCCAGAATATCTTAGCAACCATCCAAAACGCCTTAGCAACCACCTAGCAACCACCCAGGATACCCTAGCAACCACCTAGCAACACCATACCAACCAGCCAGAATACCCTAGCAACCACTTAGCAACCACCCAGAACACCTCAGCAAGCCACTAGAAACAGCCTAGCAACCGAGTGGCGAGTGTTGCCACGGCAAGCACCACTCACATTTCCTTCAGGAAATGTACGTTCTGGCTCTGAATCCGTGTTTCTGTCCTCCAGTCGGATACACCATGAACGACCTGATATTCGAGTGGCTGGATCAAGGTCCGGTTCAGGTGGCTGATGGTCTGACTCTACCGCAGTTCCTCATCAGAGACGAGAAGGACCTGGGCTACTGCACCAAACACTATAACACAGGTCAGAGGACACACACTCATGACTGATCCTGGACCAGAGTCTGTGAAACACAGGAACATTCAGATCTGAGCCGTTGTCATGTATAGATATGAAACCGTCTTTTCAACCACACAGTATCGTTATTTCCGTCTTACAATAATCCACATGATCGCAGAAGCACTGGATAAAGGGTTATAGATGTAGACACTGATGTGAGCCGTTGCTGGTGTTCAGGGAAGTTCACGTGCATCGAGGTGAAGTTCCACCTGGAGCGGCAGATGGGCTATTACCTGATCCAGATGTACATCCCCAGCCTCCTCATCGTCATCCTCTCCTGGGTCTCCTTCTGGATCAACATGGACGCGGCTCCGGCCCGGGTCGCGCTCGGCATCACCACGGTCCTCACCATGACGACCCAGAGCTCGGGGTCACGGGCCTCGCTGCCGAAGGTCAGACCCGTCACTCACTCACAGCCAGAAATATGAGGGTCTGGAACAGTACACAGAGAGGTTTCATTTGATGCACTCGTCTTTATTCCTCTATTGGTCCCTATATCCCAGTGAAAGATGTGGGCGGGGCTTGATTGTGTCTGTGGGAATTGATTGGATGGTTGTGGTTTGCTATTGGCTGATCTCATGTGAGTGACAGGTTATAGCCCCGCCCACTTCATCAGAGAAGAGATGAGATGCTGCAAGAGGAACTTATTCTCATTCAACATTATTAACACGATAATGATGATGTATACAACTGATATATCGTTTACACATCATTATTGTTTTAACTAGATGTACCGCATCGCGGTACAAAATATGACCGCCGCTCAGGCCTGCACTGGCTTTCCACAAAAATAAATGACGTGGAGTAATTTGGCTGTATTGCATGTTTATGTATATACCTAAAAAAAGTAGTAGTATGTGCATGTCTGTCTGTGTGTGTGTGTGTGTGTGTGTGTGTGTGTGTGTGTTTGTGTATGTGTGTGTCTTTGTATGTGTGTGTCTGTGCGTGTATGTATGTGTGCGTACATGTGTGCACGTGTGTGTTTGTGTGTGTGTGTCTGTGCATGTGGATTTGTATGTGTGTGTATGGGTGTGTGTCTGTGCGTGTGGATGTCAGTGTGTGTGCATGCTTGCGTTTGTTTGTATTCCTGCATGTGTGTGTTTGACAGTATCATCCTAAACCAGCAACCCTTTGCTCAACAGCACCATCTACAGGCCGATGAGTGTACAGTCACTAAATGTGCACATAAATGAATTTATTTTATACCCCCCCATGGATGAAATTCTACAAAACTTAGCAGAGGATACCCCCAGAGGATGTCAAGTTAATCATACACATGAAATATGGTGCAGTTCTGAACATCTCCACTGAAGATAGGGGCGATTAAAGCAGAATAATATTGCATTTTCATTTTTTATGGGAGGGGCGCAAATCACAAATGAGTGATTATGGGCTAGGTTGATGTGGGCCCTTAAGAGCAACATACCATAAAAATGTCTTCATCCTCTGTGCCACGGTTCAGGTAGTTATTTAGGAAAAACTGCATTTTTGGGGGTTTTGGGGGGGCCCAGCGCGGGGGGGGGGAGTGGCCCCCGGGGACCAAACGAAATTTTTCCTTAGAAGTCTAGTGGGGCTACATGCCCACCAAATTTCATGTTCCCCGGTGCTTCGGTGTCCCTGGTATCGTTGACGAAAAATTCAGTAAGGTGACGAAAAAAAAAAAAAAAAAAACTTTGACAATCCCTATATGACCGCTTTCGCTAGCTACGCTAACGGCGGTCATAATAATCCTGAATCAGAATAACTCATATATTTTAAAATTAATAAAACTAATTCTATATTCAGTAAACGGTGAATTAAATACTATAATGTCATTTATATTGACAATAAAATAAAAACACCAGTTATTCTCCACATCAGGATCACATCCTCAGTGTTTCTCCAGTAATGTAAATGAGAGATCCGGTTTATGCAGATGAATCACCGCATCATCAAGAGTTGCGTGATGTCAGCGACTATTAATATCAAAAGGAAAGAGTCCCGATTCACGACAACAGGAGCTGGAACACACAATTATCAGGGAGATTCGCTTTTCTGTTCCAGAACACATAATGCAAATGACCTTTCCTGAGAGAAGCGGCTCGCTCTAACTCATCGAGTTATGATAATCTGATACTCACATTATTATGTGGAAATGAAAGCGCTCATTAATAGACAGCCAATAATCCCATAATCCCTGCTCCTGCTTTATTGCTCTAATGACGGCTGTTGTTTTCTCCAGACGTACGGCAGGATCATGTGACTCCGTATGTAAATCAGGGAGAGAGTTAGTGTGTCCTGATAGATATAATGAACATCGGCAGTTCACAGTAAACCTGGAAATACGTGATAATTCATGCGTTTGCAGGTTTTGTTTATTTAAAGTTGGACTTTTCTGCGGCTTACTCATGGGAATTAGAGCTGGTAAAATATTGATCAGTGTAATAAAACTTCAAATGATCCATTATTGGTAAATTTGATTCATTTCTGTGCATTAGATCGAACTGTTTGTGTTACTATTTCAGTATATTAAAATGTAAAAAAACAAACAAACCTTGCTTTAAAATTAAATGTTCTACTTCAAAATACATAAATAATTGTAAAATTAAATAAGCATAATAAAATAAAATGTAAATATATATATATATTAAATGTTCTAGTTAAAAATACATAATATTTTTAAATAAGCATAAAAAGACAACATTTATATATATATATTTTTGAATTATTGTATAAATATACATGAAATAATATATATATAATATTTTTTTGTATTCTGATATATAAAAATACATAAATAAAAACGAATAATTTAAAATGTAAATAAAAATTTAATTTTAAGTTTACACACACAAATAAAATTGAATTATTTTATAAATATATATGTGTAAATTTATACTGTGTATATATATAAAAATGCATAAATAAAAAATATTTTAAAGTAAAAGAATAAAATAAAAAATGACACACACACACATATATATAAATAAATATATATAATTTTTATTTTATAATATTTTATAACTGTATAACAATATATACATACAAAAAATATATATATAATATTGCAATTATAAATAAAATATTATAATGAATAAATAAATGAATATTTCCCCCTGATCTGATGCGATGTGTGTGTGTGTGTGTGTGTGTGTGTGTGTTTTAGGTGTCCTATGTGAAGGCGATAGACATCTGGATGGCGGTGTGTTTGCTGTTCGTGTTCGCCGCCCTGCTGGAGTACGCCGGAGTGAACTTCGTCTCCAGACAACAGAAGGAGTTCCTGCGGCTCAAGCGCAGGCAGAGGAGACACACCAAGGTGCGACACACACACACACACACACTCACACTCATGTTCAAGCGCAGGCAGAGGCGACACACCAAGGTGCGACACACACACACACACACACTCATGTTCAAGCGCAGGCAGAGGCGACACACCAAGGTGCGACACACACACACACACACACACACACACACTCATGTTCAAGCGCAGGCAGAGGCGACACACCAAGGTGCGACACACACACACTCACACACACACACACACTCATGTTCAAGCGCAGGCAGAGGAGACACACCAAGGTGCGACACACACACACTCATGTTCAAGCGCAGGCAGAGGAGACACACCAAGGTGCGACACACACACACACACACACACACACACACACACTCATGTTCAAGCGCAGGCAGAGGAGACACACCAAGGTGCGACACACACACACACACACACACACACACTCATGTTCAAGCGCAGGCAGAGGCGACACACCAAGGTGCGACACACACACACACACACACACTCATGTTCAAGCGCAGGCAGAGGAGACACACCAAGGTGCGACACACACACACACACACACACACTCATGTTCAAGCGCAGGCAGAGGCGACACACCAAGGTGCGACACACACACACACACACACACACACACTCATGTTCAAGCGCAGGCAGAGGCGACACACCAAGGTGCGACACACACACACACACACACACACACACACACACACACACACTCATGTTCAAGCGCAGGCAGAGGCGACACACCAAGGTGTGACACACACACACACACACACACACACACACACACACACACACACACACACACACACACACACACACACACACACACACACACACACACACACACACACACACACACACACACACACACACACACACACACACACACACTCATGTTCAAGCGCAGGCAGAGGCGACACACCAAGGTGCGACACACACACACACACACACACACACACACACACACACTCATGTTCAAGCGCAGGCAGAGGCGACACACCAAGGTGCGACACACACACACACACACACACACACACACACACACACACACACTCATGTTCAAGCGCAGGCAGAGGCGACACACCAAGGTGTGACACACACACACACTCATGTTCAAGCGCAGGCAGAGGAGACACACCAAGGTGCGACACACACACACACACACACACACACACACACACACACTCATGTTCAAGCGCAGGCAGAGGCGACACACCAAGGTGCGACACACACACACACACACACTCATGTTCAAGCGCAGGCAGAGGCGACACACCAAGGTGCGACACACACACACACACACACACACTCATGTTCAAGCGCAGGCAGAGGAGACACACCAAGGTGTGACACACACACACACACACACTCATGTTCAAGCGCAGGCAGAGGCGACACACCAAGGTGCGACACACACACACACACACACACACACACACACACTCATGTTCAAGCGCAGGCAGAGGAGACACACCAAGGTGTGACACACACACACACACACACTCATGTTCAAGCGCAGGCAGAGGAGACACACCAAGGTGTGACACACACACACACACACACACACACTCATGTTCAAGCGCAGGCAGAGGCGACACACCAAGGTGCGACACACACACACTCATGTTCAAGCGCAGGCAGAGGAGACACACCAAGGTGCGACACACACACACACACACACACACACACACACACTCATGTTCAAGCGCAGGCAGAGGAGACACACCAAGGTGCGACACACACACACACACACACACACACACACACACACACACACTCATGTTCAAGCGCAGGCAGAGGAGACACACCAAGGTGCGACACACACACACACACACACACACACACACTCATGTTCAAGCGCAGGCAGAGGCGACACACCAAGGTGCGACACACACACACACACACTCATGTTCAAGCGCAGGCAGAGGAGACACACCAAGGTGCGACACACACACACTCATGTTCAAGCGCAGGCAGAGGAGACACACCAAGGTGCGACACACACACACACACACACACACACACACACACACTCATGTTCAAGCGCAGGCAGAGGAGACACACCAAGGTGCGACACACACACACACACACTCATGTTCAAGCGCAGGCAGAGGAGACACACCAAGGTGCGACACACACACACTCATGTTCAAGCGCAGGCAGAGGAGACACACCAAGGTGCGACACACACACACACACACACTCATGTTCAAGCGCAGGCAGAGGAGACACACCAAGGTGTGACACACACACACACTCATGTTCAAGCGCAGGCAGAGGAGACACACCAAGGTGTGACACACACACACTCATGTTCAAGCGCAGGCAGAGGAGACACACCAAGGTGCGACACACACACACACACACACACACTCATGTTCAAGCGCAGGCAGAGGAGACACACCAAGGTGCGACACACACACACACACTCATGTTCAAGCGCAGGCAGAGGCGACACACCAAGGTGTGACACACACACACACACACACACACACACACACACACACTCATGTTCAAGCGCAGGCAGAGGCGACACACCAAGGTGCGACACACACACACACACACACACACACACACACACACACACACACACACACACACACACACACACACACACACACACTCATGTTCAAGCGCAGGCAGAGGCGACACACCAAGGTGCGACACACACACACACACACACACACACACACACACACACACACACACACTCATGTTCAAGCGCAGGCAGAGGCGACACACCAAGGTGTGACACACACACACACACACACTCATGTTCAAGCGCAGGCAGAGGAGACACACCAAGGTGCGACACACACACACTCATGTTCAAGCGCAGGCAGAGGAGACACACCAAGGTGCGACACACACACACACACACACTCATGTTCAAGCGCAGGCAGAGGAGACACACCAAGGTGCGACACACACACACTCATGTTCAAGCGCAGGCAGAGGAGACACACCAAGGTGCGACACACACACACTCATGTTCAAGCGCAGGCAGAGGAGACACACCAAGGTGCGACACACACACACTCATGTTCAAGCGCAGGCAGAGGAGACACACCAAGGTGCGACACACACACACACACTCATGTTCAAGCGCAGGCAGAGGCGACACACCAAGGTGTGACACACACACACACACACACACACACACACACACTCATGTTCAAGCGCAGGCAGAGGCGACACACCAAGGTGCGACACACACACACACACACACACACACACACACACACACACACACACACACACACACACACACACACTCATGTTCAAGCGCAGGCAGAGGCGACACACCAAGGTGCGACACACACACACACACACACACACACACACACACACACACACACACACACACACACACACACACTCATGTTCAAGCGCAGGCAGAGGCGACACACCAAGGTGTGACACACACACACACACACACACACACACACACACACACACACACTCATGTTCAAGCGCAGGCAGAGGCGACACACCAAGGTGTGACACACACACACACACACACACACACACACACACACACACACACACACACACACACACACACACACACACACTCATGTTCAAGCGCAGGCAGAACTCTCTAGCCTGGGAAAACCCAGACAACTTCCGGCAAATTTGGATTTGCTCTGGCAAAGAGCTCATTCAAGCCCATTTCTAATCCGTCGAAATCACGGCACCAATCAGAAACGGTGGGGCGGGCTTTACACGATGACGATCGCTCTGATTGGTTTTAGGTCTATCCAATTGTGCCCAGAGGCGTTTGAGCGACGCCCGTTGGTGACGCCCCTTTGGGAATGGGTTATTAATGAAGCTTTGCCAGACCATAACTCAGTTACTACTGAGAAGGGCCTGGTTTTAACCAGGCTACCGAAACTCGGGAACACACTCGTTCTTAAAGCAAGATAAATGATCTGCCAATGGGGTGAGAGAAATAATCTTGTTTCCGTTTGAATTAGCATTATTTCTCTGACCGCACTGGCAGATCATTTATCTTGCTTTAAGCAAAAACTCACTTCATTTTGATTTTCCCCCAGAAAACTAATGGAATTTCACTACTTTAGTAAATCCATCTTGATTTGTAGATATTTGGACTGGAAACCAGACAAACACACTGAGTAAGAAGAGCATGTGTGTGACTAAAACGACATTAGCGTCACCAGCTTTAACGAGCGGCGCATTAACACCAGAGTCAATTACAGATCACTCACACGCTTCATAATCGCCGTTTACTTCGACATCTCGAGGCGGTTTCATCCAGTCAGTTTGTTTACTCGTTAATTATTCACAAACATGTGGAAGAATTGCTCATATCTGGGGCTGAAATGAATCTCCAATGGGACAAAAATAACATTAAAGGAATAATTTATCCAGTGATTAAAGCTTGTCGTCATTCACTCGTTTATTTCCTCTCTGGAACGCTAACGAGATGTTAGTCAGAAGCTGTTTTCCATCCAGTTAAATGTACAAAAACACACTATCATAAAACTATCATAAAATTATTGCACTTTATTAGACTTCATAGAATTCATGTATTTTCAGGTTTTGTTTTTTTAAAAGTTGGACTTCACTGCTGCTTATGGTAATTAGCTGGTAAAATATTGATTAGCGAATTAAAATGAGTAATGTGCTAATACATGATTGCAAAAATTCTCCATTAGAGTTGGTAAGTTTGATTTATTTCCGTGAATTAGTTCAAAACTGATTCAAGGATTGATTTTGTTTAAAATGTTCATTGGTCAAAACCTGTTATTATTCAGTATATAAAAATATTTCATTTGTTCATTTAGTATATTAAAACGCTGTTTTAATATACTAAATGTTCTAGGTAAATAAATAATAATATATATTTTAATTAAATAAAAAAGAAAGTTTTAATAAAAATAAAATTTAATTTAATTAAGTGAAAAATATATTTTTATAATTATAATATTATAAATTACAGCACATAAATTATGAATTAAATTCATAAAAATATATATTCATTTTTATTTTATAAATATATTCTAAAATAATATGAATATTTATAAAATAAAAATTACATACATTATATATGTGTGTAAACGTATGTATGTATATATATATATATATATATATATATATATACCACAATTGTAAACGTTCAATCCTCAATCGCGCCTTATAATTCAGCCTCAATTATCACGCCGCAAGAACAATTACAGTGCTTTACAACTATAGAACAAAAAGAGTTAAATAAATTTATCATTTCCTCTAAAACAACAACATGTTTATTAGATCCTATACCAACTAAACTATTGAAAGAAGTGTTACCTGTAGTGGAAGAGCCTCTCCTCAATATTATTAACTCGTCTTTATCTTTAGGTCATGTTCCAAGAACATTTAAATTGGCAGTTATAAAACCTCTCATTAAGAAACCACAATTAGATCCGAATAATCTAGTAAATTATAGACCCATTTCAAATCTACCTTTTATGTCTAAAATACTAGAAAAAGTTGTGTCCGCTCAACTGGGCTCTTTCTTGCAAGAAAATGACACCTATGAAAAGTTTCAGTCTGGATTCAGGCCGCATCATAGCACTGAAACTGCGCTCGTTAAAATCACAAATGATTTACTCTTAGCTTCTGACCAAGGCTGTATCTCAATACTAGTTTTACTTGATCTTAGTGCTGCGTTCGATACTATAGATCATACAATACTCTTAGATCGACTACAAAATTATACTGGTGTTCAAGGACAAGCATTAAGCTGGTTTAGATCGTATTTATCTGACCGCTACCATTTTGTCTATTTAAATGGAGAAAAATCGATCATAACTCCAGTAAACTATGGAGTGCCGCAGGGATCTGTGTTAGGCCCTCTATTATTCTCAATATATATGCTGCCACTTGGAAATATTATAAGGAAACATGGAATTAGTTTCCATTGTTATGCTGATGACACTCAAATCTATATTTCATCACGGCCAGATGAAAACGCTAAATTATCCAAATTGACAGAGTGTGTTAAAGATATAAAAGATTGGATGACGCATAATTTTCTTTTATTAAATCCAGACAAGACAGAGGTACTAATCATCGGTTCAAAAAACCACCCACAAAACCTCTCACAATACAACTTTAACATAGTAGGGTGTCCTGTTACTTCATCCTCTACAGTAAAAGACCTGGGTGTTATATTAGACTGCAACCTGTCTTTTGAAAATCATATTTCATATGTTACAAGAACAGCCTTTTTCCACCTTAGAAACATTGCTAAGCTACGTAATATGCTATCTGTTTCTGACGCAGAAAAGTTAGTTCATGCATTCATGACCTCGAGACTAGATTACTGTAATGCGTTATTAGCCGGTTGTCCTGCATCCTTAATAAACAAGCTACAGTTAGTCCAAAATGCTGCCGCTAGAGTTCTTACTAGATCAAGAAAGTTTGACCATATAACACCAATTTTATCATCACTACATTGGTTACCTATAAAGTCCCGTATTAATTACAAGGTATTGCTACTGACTTATAAAGCCCTAAACGGCTTAGCTCCAGTCTATTTAACCGATCTTCTATCGCCCTATAATCCATCGCGCTCTTTAAGGTCACTAAATTCGAGGCTTCTGGTCATACCTAGGATATCCAGATCCACCAAAGGAGGGAGAGCATTTTCACATTTAGCACCAAAACTCTGGAATAGCCTTCCGGATACTGTTCGTTGCTCAGACTCGCTCTCCCAGTTTAAAACTAGATTAAAGACGCATCTCTTCAGCCAGGCATTCATATAATACTTTTAATCCTACAGTTAAATCCGACCTCTAGTTCATAAACGCCAGAGGAGAACTGGCCCCCGACTGAGCCCGGGTTCTCCCAAGGTTTTTTTTTTTTCTCCATTAGGTCACCTGATGGAGTTTTTCGGTTCCTTGCCACTGTTGCCTTTGGCTTGCTCAGTTGGGGATATTTGGGGATATTTAATTAAATTAATCAATCAACGATACTATTGATCAGCATTACCGAACGTAGACGTTCCACTAGAAACAAACATTGATGTATTGTTCTAATTTATTACTGTGAAGCTGCTTTGATACAACCTGTGTTGTGAAAAGCGCTATATAAATAAACTTGACTTGACTTGACATATAATATATTAAACTATGTGTGTGCATTAATTATAATAAAATAAAAAAATATATTTTTTAACATGATTTAGTCTTCTAAAGTCAATTTTATAAAATTGTGAATTACAGCACATAATGTATAAAAAATATATATATATTTTATAAATATATTATAAAATAATATATTTATAAAATAAAAATGACACATTATCTATAATTGTCATATGATGCTTTCTGTGAGGAACACATTTAAGTTGTTATTCGCTCAAACTCTTGCTCAAACTTGATGTAATGTATTTTCATATGACATATTTGAATATATATGATCATAAAGGAAAAATGTTCAAAGAATAACAACATAACTTTAGTCTGTTCCTCACATAAAGCATCATATAATAGTATGTTATGATGAAGGCAAAGAGATATGAGGCCTCTTAATAATGTTAAAAATGATAGTATAGTATCTTAGGGTTTTAAGAATAGTATATTGCTCGTTGTTAGTGGATGATAGCTAATGCCTGAAGACCTGACTGTAAACCAGACCTAAACATGGCAGCAAAGAAAGACGATAATAATCCTGATCTTGTTCAGTGAATAATGTCTGAGGAAACGTTCTGTTCCTGACGGAAACACCTGAGACTGACTCAGTGAAGATGAAGACGCTACAGGCGCTCATTAAAGTTGTTCGTTACAGCTCGTTATTACACGGCTCTGTGGAATACTTGATTCTGATTGGTCGATCGCACTATCCAGCGATATATTATTCCCAGATACCAGCTGGTGTTTCTGACGTCACAAACTACCTTGTAACCAATCAGATCAACGTGTGATCGTCAACCAGTGGATCTCTGAGCTGAGTGAGGGAGTGGAGGCGGGGCTCATTTGCATATTCATAGAACCACGAATACTAAACGAGGCAAGGGTGTCGAGTTACATTCAAGATATTTTAAGAGATGAAGAAGGAAAAAAACTTTTAAATATGTCATTTTGGTGATCAGAGATGAGTTTTAAGAGAGATAACAACCGGCTGGATGTACATTATCCCTATAACACAAATTCCCTCTTTATTCCTGAACACACAGGAGGAAGAGTTACAAGATGGCCGCCTGCACTTCGGCTACAGCAAAAGCCCCGCGACCAACGCCATCCAGGAGCCGTCAATCCCGAAGGACTCGGAACCCAACCGGAAGAAGTTTGTGGACCGAGCCAAGCGGATCGACACCATTTCCCGAGCCGCGTTCCCGATGGTGTTCCTGATCTTTAACGTCTTTTACTGGATCACATACAAGATCATCCGACACGAGAGCGCCAGGAAAGTCTGAAAACCGAGGACATTTATCGAGTTAACGTGAATATCTGACGTGTACGTGATCAGCTTGTGTTGATGTTGTTGTTGAAAGGTTTCATACGAAAGACACTGTTTTATATGATTGTCTTTTGGATCTTGATAGTTTTTATGAATCGAGTCGTCACTCTCCTCCTCTTTCTACACACAGCTGCACATTTACTGCACACACACACACACACACACACACACACACACACACACACACACACACACACACACACACACACACACACACACACACACACACACACACACACACACACACACACACACACACACACACCATATATCCAAATCTCACTAAACACATCAATGTTCAGGTTATATGTCATTCACAAATCAAGAGAAATATTATAATATATGTTATTAAATAATGTACTATAAAATGTTAGAAAAGTCAGGAAATATGACCAAATTACAAATTAATAAAAAAAAATATTATTATTTGAAAATATATGTTTAAAATACATTAAATTGTAATATTTATATAGTTATTTTACAATTTAATATATATATAACACTATATTATATAGAAAATATTTATAATATTATATATATATATATATACATATACACAGTATATTCTTACACTATTTTAAATACATATATTGTGAAATCTATATTAAACAATATTAATATTGTACAATTTGATATAATATTAATGTATAAATAATATATTTTAAAATATTATGTTAAATGTTAAATTATTAATGTATTTTATATTCTGTATATATTAAATATATTATAGTGTAATATATATATATAATATTTTAAAATATAATATTATTCATACATTAATATATCAAATTATACAATATGAATATTGTTTAATATAGATTTCACAATCTAATTTTTTTTAAATATCCATTTTAAAAAGTAAATTAAATTGATATATATATATATATATATACAATTTGATATACGATTTTTAAAATATGTATTACATGATATAGATTTAAACAAAATAGTGTCATATTTATATATACTATATTAATATTTAAAAATGTAAAATAATATTTAAATATATATTGTGTTTTTTACACACACACACACACACACACACACTCACACACACACACACACACACACACACACACACACACACACACTGTCGTCTCAATTTCTTTGTATTTTAAAGAACACACAATAGTGAAGATCGCAGATGAAAAGCATCTTTGTCACGTTGTCTCTCATTAATGTACGGTACGATGTAGATTTGTCAGTTTTCTCATGGCTGTGACGCATTATCAAATGGCATAAACCTATTAAATGCTGCATATTCCGAAGAACATTTTCATATTTCAAGTCTACTGAGCCAATTATTTTAAAAAAATTGCTAGGTAATAAAAATATTGCAAAAACCTTTAATCCATTTAACTTTTTAAGAGTAATTTAAAATATTTGTGGTTTTGCAGTTGCATAAAAATGTATTTAATCAGAATTCAACTTTTGAGTGGCTGTCAATGGAGAGAGATGGTGTAATTCCAGCCTCTTCCAGCAGGGGTTCACCAGACTAAAGCAGAGGAACACTAACGTAAAATCCTCTCAGATCATGTGATCAATGTTGCATCATCCTGTAACTCAAGCTGAGAAACTGAGTTTGCAACAGTTTAGTGATGCAATAACTACTGTTAACCCTTAAGAGTTTAAGATAAACTAGTTCACCAAGATAAGAGTTTAAAGTGTCTGGATTATTCCTGCTCTAAAAGCATTTATATATTAGACTAGATACTTTATGAATTACAACTTGGTTATTTACAGGATGAAAAGACAATGAGCAATGTTGAGCCAAAGTTTCATTTTGATCTCAAACTGATCCGTGCCGTAATTTGATCAAAAAGGTCGAACAAACAAAATGATGTCACTTCCTGCAGGATAATGTCATTAGGAACTGGCTTTGATAGTGATAGTCGTTATTTACAGTCGTAATATAGTCGTTATTTACCAGATGGCTTAGAGGAACTGGAAGTTGCAACAGAAACTATTGTTTTCCAGCACTTTGGACACAGTAGCTCTCGTGCGCTTGAAGAAGATTAAGGATAGCCGGATGCCGCGGTGAACGAGCGCACGAGAGCGCCCGATAACAGGGAGCGCAGCGCAAGAAACAACACTAGAGGTATGTCGCATTTCGTGGAAGGAAAGCGTCACTGCATACAGAGAGGCCAAACAAACAAACACAACCCTAGATATTTATTTGATACAGTGGATCAATTAAATTACTGTCACTTTTGATCAATTTAATGTGTCCTTGCTGAATAAAAGTGTTAATTAATAAAAAAAAAAAACTAATGAACCCAAACTTTTGAATTGATAGTGTACCAGATATATATATATATGTGTGTGTGTGTGTGTGTTCTTATGCATATATACAGTACTGTGTAAAAGTCTTAGGCATGTTAATACCCCCGTTTTTTAAGTAAGTTATTTATGTCTTTTGCTGTAGTGTGTCAGTAGGAAATATCAGTTTACGTTTCCAAACGTTCTTTTTGCCATTAATTTTAATAATCCAGTGAGATTTGTGTCTGACAACAGCCGGTGTGATCTGATCTCACCATCATCGAGTCCGTCTGTGATTACATGAAGAAACAGAAGAAACTGAGACAGACTAAATCCAGAAGAACTGCGGGAACGTCTCCGAGACGCTTGAAGAAACCTTCCTGCAAAGCTACAGTACTGTGAAGAGTACTGGCACTTGTGTTAAAATGCTGTAAAGTGAGAATGCTTTCAAAAATAAAATCACACATTGAATTTATTTATGATTTAACTTCTATTAACTTATCAAATTTCTTATCTTTGAGATCCACTCAGTTTCTATTAACATGCCTAAGACTTTTACACAGTACTGTATATGTGTTTTTTTATGTATATATATATATATATATATATATATATATATATATATATATGTATATAATGTTTTTAATGTATAGTCTTTAAATAGTCAAACTAAAACTTATTACAGTGAAAATGCTGTTTTTTCAACTAATAAATGCAACAAAGAAATTCTTCAAAAAAGAAAAGTGTTCCAAGCCCCCCGCACTCACCATCCTGACGGATCTCAGACACGATCTCCAGGCGGAGACGGATGCTGGTTGCCATGGTAACGCTGGCAGCTGCGAGGACACTTGAAGAGGATGATTATGAATATTTGCTGTGGTCTGTCTGAAAACACGGGTTATCTCGTCGGTGTCAGAGAGTCTGCGGATGAAATGAAGTGCACAGATTAAGTGAGACGCATGTGGACTGTTATTAAACAGCACATCATGGGGGCGATTACTGACAGAAATAGCAACAGTAAACAAACACACACAATAATCAAATATTTGATGCAATCAACTCAAGAGTAGCATCGAACAAACTGACATTTGTCAGAGTTTTTTGTGTTTTTGTGTGTATATATATATCTGTGTATGTGTGTCTATGTATGTACATGTGTGTATGAATATAGGTGTCTGTATAGGTGTGTGTGTATATATACTGTATATAGGTGTGTATGTATGTAGATATGTGTGTGTATACTGTATATAGGTGTGTATGTACATATACAGTATGTGTGTATGAATGTATATATAGGTGTCTATGTAGATATGTGTGTGTATAGGTGTGTATGTGTACAAATGTGTGTGAGTGTATATTTATAGGTGTCTATGCATGTACATGTGTTTATATAGGTGTCTGTGTATGTAGATATGTGTGTTTAAATGTGTATATGTGTGTAGATGTGTGTGTATATATGTGTGTGTATATTAATAGGTGTGTCTATGCATGTACATGTGTGTTTATATAGGTGTGTGTATGTATGTATATATAGGTGTCTGTGTATGTAGATATGTGTGTTTAAATGTGTATAGGTGTGTATGTATGTAGATGTGCGTGTATAGATGTGTATATATGTGTGTGTATATTTATAGGTGTGTCTATGCATGTACATGTGTGTGTTTATATAGGTGTGTGTATGTATGTATATATAGGTGTGTGTATGTACATATATGTTTGTGTGTATATATGTGTATATTACACACACACACACACACACACACACACGTATTTATATATAGATGTAAATTTGCAACACTGAATAAAATGAGACGTTGATTTTGAAGTAGAAAGAATAAAACCATATATTTTGGTCAAACGTAGTCCAATAATATTTGCTTTCTTTACAACTTTGAACACATGTATAAGGTCTTCAATGGAGAACAAACAGCTTTTTATTTATTGTGAACAGTAAACACACATATTTCCTGTAGGTAAAGGACAGATATGGATGATCTGAACATGTTTCATCACGAGTCCCCCTGCAGGACCGACGGGGTCGTGTGGGAAAGCTGGAGAGTTTTCTGTGGAAGTGTCACAGAAGTGTTGGAGGATCAGAGTCTGAAGAGGAGACTCAAGCTCTGGACCGACGGCGAGCCGGAACACGCAGAACAACTGCTTCAGTCTTTCCTTTCCTTCATAGAGAAAGTGCAAAGTAACATGGGTTATTTTATTATTGGTGATGTTCCTCATGCTTTTCCTGCATCTTTACCAAGTTGTTTTAAAAGGAATAATTCAATTAAAAATGTCACTTCTGTCACATTTAATCACACTTTCATCATTTCAAACCGGTATGACATTATTTTATCCCCTACAATTGACCCTAAGAACATCAAAAAAGTGTAACTCTAGTCAAATCCCAACTCTAGTCATTACATTATCACACTATTACAAACATTATCCATATAATAACCGGAGGAACAAAAGCAATTTAATTTGACAAGTTTAAAGCTTGACAGCGATGTGTTCCTTTACCTACAGACGAGCCGCTTCCCTCAGAGCGACTTCATCAGCGTCCAGCTGCCTGTCAATCATCCGCTCCACGAGTCTGCTGTAGGCGGAGCCATCCACCAGGGGGCGGAGCCTTGTGTGGCTCCGCCCCCGTTCCCTAAGCCACGCCTCCCTCCGTCTCTGGAGCGGCTCTGAGGATTCGGGGTCTGATTCCTCCGGTCCCGTCATTCCTCTCTCTCCACACTGGAGCACGAGCGACAGCTCCTGTATTACCGTGTTGATCTCCGTCTCCAGAGTCCGGCCCAGATCCAGCCCGAGTCCGTGTGACCTCGGGCTCTCCAGAAACCGGATATGATGCGACGCAGGCAGGAAGTCACACAGCGAGTGCAGGAACTGCAGCAAACGCAGGTCGTCTCTGTGGAGGAGGAAAACACATCGCATTTCAAAGAGGTTCTCAAGATCGTGGATATGTTGTTTGTCATAGATCGTTATATATATTGTTGAGGTGTTTCTGTATTTTCATGAACGGACACACACTGATGTCTTCACCTGCACTGGACGCTCAACAGCGCCTGAAACGGGGATCTCTGGTCCCAGTGGAAGAGCCTGAGGTCAGTGGGGTCAGCGATGACCCGCGGGTCGACGTCCAGCACCGAAACACACAGAGACCCGCGCAGAAACCCCTGAACATCCGCCAGCGTGTGATCCGGACACTCGATGAGGAACAACCAGGAGTCCAACAGCGCAGTCAGACTGAGCAGATCTTCTCTGGCCTCGTCTGAACACACACACACACACACACACACACACATCAACATCACTCTCATACTAATCACACATCAAATCAAATTTAAAGTCCCCCTGTGGTGAAAGTCTAGCTTTTTTTAGTTGCTTTTTTGTGTGCATTTTTTAGAACTCAAACAACTTCCATTTATTGACTGAATAGATTAACAATATATGCAAAACAAACATAAAAAAAAAGCAGCTCAGAGAGAACAAGCTTTAATTGGAAACTATTAGCTCACATTATGGATAAACATCGGTAACCTTTCATCGTGATCACGTAATGTGTGTCGCATCACAGCGAGTGCAAGACCAGCATTAGTGGTTAAAGTATATAAATGTGTATTTTGTTCTAAAATGTCCGCTGGTTTGTCTAGATGAGACTCTTATTCCTCGGCTGGATCGTGTCGAGACTTTGAAGCTGCACTGAAACTCACATCTGGACCTGGACATCTTGGACACTATAACATCTTGGATGACGTGAGTAAATTATCAGGAAACTTTATCTCTGAAGTGAACTACTCCTTTCCGGATCTGACCTGTGTTGAGTTTGCTGTCCTCTAACAGACGCGGATGAAACTTCCCCTTGGAAATATCTTTGAGATCCACTGAGATTTGCCCGCAGAACTGAGAAACCCGAGAAGACCCGGATGATTCTCTGGTGCTGTAATGGAGCATGATGGGACATCTGGCGCAGCCGGAGGTTAATAAAGGAGCCAAATCAGTGACGGCGACCAGAGCAAGTGTTGGTCCGGGACAGTCGGAGCGCCTGATCTTCGTCCTCTCATCAAACGGGCCGTGAGCAACACACACATCTGACTCCGGAAACTGCAGGATCTTAGTGTTTATAACCAGAGCGGCTCCAGAATCCACGACTGAAACACTCATGTTCATTACAGACCTGACGGAAGAGACAAAGCTGTTATTATATGTCTTGATATTGATGCATTCAGATGCATTCTCAATGGGAGATGAGACTCTGATTGGTTTAACGCATGTAAATCCCAAAACACACCCAGTACTCATTAAGAGAATAGAGACGACCCTTTTAGACCAGCGCCGGGAGCGCCGACCATTTATCCCGTCGCTAAACTAGCAAAAGTGGATTCGGACGCCCTAAGTGAACTTGCGCTTTAGATCATGCGCTTAGATCGTTAAAATAGGGCCCTAAATCTGCAAATCATCAATTTATCCGATTATCGGCATATTAGAGTGATTTCTGAAGGATCATGTGACACTGAAGACTGGAGTAATGATGATGAACATTCAGCTTTACTGTATATTCACATACAAAACAGCTGATTTACATTATAATAATATTTCACAATTTCTACTGTATTTTTGATCAATTAAACGCAGCTTTGTTGAGCAGAAGAGACTTTCAAAAACATACAGTAGTTTAAATAAAAAAAGATTAAATCTGATTCATTCTTTAGTGAAAATCATTGTAGAAAACAACTTGATTATTATTCTTAGGATTGATTTTTAAAGACTTAAATCTCGTGATCCGCGTGACATACGTGTTATTCGTGGGTTTCAGAGCGACACCGACGATCAAACTCTGTCCAATGACTCTCTGCCAAACTCTGTCCACTTTCAGAAGAGCTTCGGCACATTCAGTCTCCATCCCATCATCCAAGACATCGAGCTCTTCATCTCCAGCTTCATCATCTTCATCCCACAGAGAAACAAGCCCTTCCTACGGCACACACACCGGGTATAAAAAGAGTGTTCAAGTGTTGACTTTAAATTTCAGCACTTCTAAAAGAGCATCTATTCATGTTCATCTGTTTAGTGTGTAGTGTTGATGTTTGAGCATCAAAAAGTCCCTCCATTACAACAAGAAACAAAGTCGCTTTCCAGAACCTTCACTGTCTCTGATGTTCAGCGGTGGATCAAACATCACGACCTTCAAGAACCAGTTGAAGACATCTTTCACTAGTCTTAAAGGGCTCTTATTATGATTTTTAACGTTTTCATCTGTCTTCAGTGTGTAATGTTGAAGTTAGAGCATTAAAAAGTGACGACTTCTCTATATCAGTGTCAGTGAACTCCTGAAACGCCTCCATTGTAGTCTTAAGTTTCTACCGGGAACACGTCACAATATTCCTCATTATAATAATTAATACGCAGAATAAAGGGGCGGGGCCTGGTTGAGTTAGTTAGTAGTGTGTTAAACTGGCGGTTATGGTAAGGGGCGGGACATTTCCCAAACACACTCGAAGCGCTCGACCAATCACAACACACTGATCCAGCCGACCAATCAGAGCACAGTGTGCTTTTCAGAAGGAGGGGCTTCAAAGAGACAGGAAGTAAACAGAGTGTTACTGACAGACTGGGAAGAGAGGAGCCGCAACAATGGAGAATATGAGGAGAATAATCAACATTCAAGCAGGAAAACCTGTTCTAGTAGAGCCTGAAAACACTTTATAATAGGCCATCTTTAATCCATTTTTATTTTGATATTACTATGAAAGTTGAAGAACCTGTTCTGGAGGGAATATCACATGTTCTCGTCCTGATACCAGGTCAGTCAAGGCCACTAAAGACTGTAGTATGAGTCTGTCTTTGACCTCCACGTCTCTCTGAAGGTCTTCAAGGAAGTTCAGGCCGCTCTAAAGTCAGAACAAACCAAGAACAGCAGCAGAGAGGAAGACATTTCAGAGGAATATCTCAATGCATGTCTAAAAACAAATAAAAATTCATTATATGATACTTTTATTGTACAAAACTTTTTTGGAGCTTGTATAAAAAAATGCTTTTAGAATGCAACTACAAGTGCATAACTGAAAAAAAAAATTACTTTGTTTTTAAACATTTTATATTATATTTTGTTTTTAAAAATGCATGCATTATACATATTGTGTACTTCTTGGAGCTTTGGAACAGGGTTATTATAGTTAAATAAAAACAATAGTAAAACAAAACTGAGATAAAATAAAATATGAAACAAATTACTATTTCAGCTAGTTTCCATTTAGGACATTCTCATTTTCATTCAGTTTAACTTGATGTACTAAAATTACTAAAATTAAAATTAAAACCAAATACTATAACACACAACAAAATAAAAATAAAATGGATTTTTTTTACATAAAAACTATTGTAACATTTTCAACAAGCTCTCATTTTTTAACATTAATTAATGCATTAACTAACAATGATACTTTATCACTAGAATCATGTATCCTTGTATAGAGAGTGTTCTTTAAAACGAGTCTAGAACCCCAGAGTTGTGTCCAGAACCCCACTGGAGCTTTATCTGGTCAGTGGAGCTGAATTACCTGCAGTCTGGATTCTAGCGCTTGAACTGTGAGAAGGAAGTTCTCCTGCGCTGTGTCTGATGTGTTCAGGACGGCTCCGTCTGATCGTCCACACTGCAAAGCACTCGCAGTTACAACAAAGAGCAAATTCATTTATTTAATAGAACGCATTTAATTTAAATGTCAGTGTCTTGTACTTTATCACATGGTTAATTTGTATCAAATTGACACAATCTGGTTGCAAATGACAATTTCCTTAAAGTCCCCCTGTGGTGTAAATCCAGCTTTTAATGTTGTTTATGTGTCTATGTGGTGTTATTAATACGCTTTAAGACAAGCCTTGTGTAAATTCATAAGTCGACAGCATTGCTGAGTATTTCCTCCTTAAAACTGCAGTGAACCAAAGACAGTCTCAAAAACACGCTTTGAAATCGCTGGTGTTTCTGACGTCACAAACTACCTTGTAACCAATCAGATCAACGTGTGATCGTCAACCAGTGGATCTCTGAGCTGAGGGAGTGAGTGGAGGCGGGGCTAATTTGCATATTCATAGAACCGCGCATACTAAATGAGGCAAGGGTGTCGAGTTACATTCAAGATATTTTAAGAGATGAAGAAGGAAAAAAACTTTTAAATATGTCATTTTGGTGATCAAACATGAGTTTTAAGGGATAAGATGATTGACTACAGGGGGACTTTAATAAATATCAGTGCATTCTATCAAACTCTACAGAGGCTAAACAAGTTGGGTGTGCAATATAAACGTTGTGTCATGAAGCAAAAGCTTAAGAATGAAACCGTTGACGCACAGAATAAGTGACGGCGCACAGATCGGTGAGCGTGAAGTTCCTGAGCAGATCTCCAGGTGCATTCTGGTCCTCGAACACGAGCAGCATCTGATCCGACCCGCACCTCACGAAGTCGTCGACGAGCAGCGAACACACTCCTGTCCAACACCACGCCACCTGACACACACACAACACACTTCAGGACACTGAAACATTAGACATAACACTGACAAGTTTAACTCCAGTTTGTGTGTAGACGTTCCTCTCGTCTCTTGAAAGAGCTCCTGGATTAGCATACGCTGCGATGCATCGAGACAGATAATATATAATCTGACATTTTCTTCTGCTTTGAAATGTTTCCGGTGGAAACGCTAACCTTTAAATGCAAGTTTTAGTGGTAAATCCTGTACAGTATAAACTCCTGAGCTGTGATTGACAGCACAAGCTCTCAAAGAACCACAGTCTGCTTATGTTTATCGTTTATTGAAGACGAAAGACGACTTAAAATGATTTAAAATGAGACAAAAGAAAGCTAAACCACCTATATCATGCTCCTTACTTTAATTTGTAACCTCAACGACTGACATTTTTATATTGATCTTTTATTTTATGTTCCACGGTTTTGGAAAACCTGGACAACGCATGAGGGGATTTGAAAAGTGTGATTTCTAGACCTGAAAAAGTCATGAAAATAAATAAAATGATATTGGTCGACACCAATAGTAAAAAATTAAATAAATAAAAATAAAAGAAAATAATTAAAAGTAATGAAAAAATAAATAAAAAATAACAAAAAATAACAAAATAAAAGAAAAATACAATAAATAGACAAAAAATCAAATCAAATCACACAATACTTTATTTTTAATTATCTGTTATTTTTAATTATAAAATATTATTTAATAATAGTTATTATACAAATATATAGTTATTATATATTATATAGTTATATAATATTATTTAATAATAAAAGTTATGATAATAATAATAATAATAAACCGTTAAATTCAGTGGTACCAGAAATAATATTTTTGTTTATTATTGTACAGTATAATTTTAATAAGGTTAAAAAACTAATTTTAAGAACCTTATCCTGTAATATGAATTAAAATAATTACAAAAATGTAAATAATATTTTCTCTGCAAGCATGTTATAAAATAAGCCAATCAGATTTCGCTCTCCTTCTGACGTATGAAGAGGATCTCATTATAATATTCCCGGCCCTTAATCTGCACGTTTACACACACCAGCCGACATTTGGTTCCACACGCGCCAACAGAGACCAGTTCTAACGCACTGATAAAGATCCAGCAGAGCCTGAAGCTGTTCTGTGGTTGAGCACAGACGAGCACTGAACACTACTGACCAGAACATGTCACCGCTGTCTTATAAACACCTCAGGAACTGTGGACACTTGTGGAGAAGTTCAACATGATGATGAGATGATCAGTGTAACTCCACAACAACTACAGAAATGTCTCCACTAACATTCAGAAGCTCTTCCTGAGTCTCTCCGTAAGGCTGCACTCGCTACTGGTTATTCTGGGATTCTGGATGAGGGAGATTGGCCTGTTCTGTTATTGCCGGAGTTTCTGAAGCTCGAGTAAAGACTCCGCCCTCTTCTGAACGGAGGCGGAGCTAAAGCTCATTTGCATTTAAAGGGACACACACAAACGGCGTGTTTTTGCTCACACCCAAAAAGGGGCAAATTTGACAAGCTGTAATAAATGATCTGGGGGGAATTTTGAATAAATGTATTTAAATGTATTGTCTGAATAAAATTTGGTTTGACTGTATATTACATCTTGTGAAAAGGGGCATAATATGTCACCTTTAATGCTTTTAAATCACAAAAAAAAACCTGACCTGGAAAGTGTGGTTCCACACGGCGCAGACGTTCCCGTGACTGAAGCTCACGACGACGAGACACTCGTTCCTCAGCGTGTGAACCGTCTGAACGCTCAGCGGATGCTCGTACGGAAGAGCGCACACATCCCGAGGGAGTCCGTCCTCAAAGCGGACCAGCTGTCTCGTGCTCGTGGCCGCCAGAACACGTGACTTAAACGATCCGCCGCCGTCTTCCTCCGCGGAGAGAACCATCATGCACTGCACCACAGAGACGTAAGCGTTCGGCACGAAGCATGCGGCGTCACAGCGTCCGTCGGCGTCTTCGATGAAATAAAGTGTGTTTTTCACATCAGAGGAATCAGTCGTAGTGCCTTGAATCACTATTTTTCTTTTACGAAGAGGAAGTTCGCCAATAAACTTGATCGATTTAAAAGGAACCGGGACTTCTTTTACGCCGCCGCTCTGCGACGACACGTAGAAAACTGAGTTTTCATAACTCCAAATCAACGTGGGACCCTGCAATATTGAAACATGGTCTCTAATCTCGTACGGTAACGCGAACTCAACATGAAGCTTTCCTTCGATGGAGTAAAGCATGTATTTAAAAGCTGATGTCCTTTTCTTGCATATTTTCAGTAAAACACAAGGCACTTTTTGCCTCAGTTGCACATCGAACGCAGAAGCGCAGTGAACGACGAGCGTCTCCGAAGAGTTCTCTTTGTGGATCAGGTGTGTGTTATGATCTGTAACGGAGAAGGTCTGCGAGGTTTGATCGAAGGAAAGACGGAGGACAGAAACTTCTGAGCCTTTGCGATGATCTCGGGTTTTTGAGCTCGAACTCTTGCACTGGAACGCCAGCACTTCCCCCCCGAACGCGAGCGTCGAGACGAGCCGCTCCGCCGCCATCGTCTTATCACTCGAAAGATCAGCTGGAGGAAAAAGAAGAGAAAACACACTTACAACTTTAACATGAATACATTCGATAGGAAAAGCATTGCAACACGACACATTTGCAAAGCGTTCTGTGTTTAATAGGGATGCATGAGATGTGCACGATTAATCATTTAGAATAAACACTGCAATATTCAACAACAACAAAACATTGTCGATTTTGATTACATTCTTTAATACTTCTGAAAATTATGCTGATAATGTGTTTCATTTTCAAATAATGCTACGAAGTGCTAAAAAAGGATTTATTTATTGTTTATATAACAGAAAGAATACAGGAGCTCTATATACTAAGAACCTGAGAAATTTAACGAACAATCTAAAATTTATAAAATATAAATGGTTACTATTAAACAATAGTTGCGAGATCATGCATTTGGCAGACGTCTTTATCAGAAGCATCTATCTACGCACGATATATCGGCCGCCATATCGGTATCGGCCGATAAAAATTCATTTTTAATGTTATCGTTATCGGCCTGATAAGAAAATTTGGCCGATATATTAAAGCCGATAAATACTGTATTATTTCCTTCAGCTGAGAGTCTTCAGATGTGCACTGTTCATCATGATGGGTTTGAATTGCTTGAAATATGATTGGACTCACTTTGAAAAGTCTGTCATATCGGCTACATAAAATTATGAGAACATTATAATGTGTTTGGGTTATGGCTTTTAATGGTGAGACTTTTGTTTTTGTAATCAGGCTCTCAAAAATTATAAAAAAATTTGGATTTTAATTTATCAGCCAATATATCGGTTATCGGCTTTCGAAAATAAAGAATTATCGGTTATCGGTATCGGCGTAAATGTTCAAATCGCTGCATCCCTACAGTATAACACTGAGAATGATGATAATTTGGTTGAAATCTTGAAAGGAGTTCATGTAAAGTTCACTTTTTGTGTTGAGACACATTTGATATCAGGCTTTTATGGCTCATATAGTGAGAATATGAAGGAAAAAACAGCTCGGTTTTATTAAAAAATGCTGATATTTATATGAAATTCTAATGCCTGTAATGTAAATCAATGAGATCTTTATAACAGTATAGCATAAACTGCATATAAAAATCAATATCCGTCAATAATATGTCTTAGTCAGATGATATTTTAATGCTTAGTTTTATGATCAAAGCTCTGTAGTTTTAACATATAATGCAATGCAATACACTGATGAACCAATAAACTTTTACAATAATTTTTTTTACATATTGAAAATAACAAATATAGAATATTTAACATTCTGTATGCACTATTAAGTTACAGTTAATAGTGTTTATGTACATCGTTTATTAGTTTCAATTAGTTTTCAACTGATATAGTGAAAATTGTGCCTTTAATATTAATATGGAAGTCCATTTCCGCCACATAAGAAAATAAAATCATGCTTTTATAAATCATAATTATCGATTATTAGTCGAAATTAGAAATTAGTCGAATAAGTCGAAATTAGACATACCAAGTCAAAATTATGACAAAGTTTTAATTAAGACTTAGTTTGTCGTAATTACGACTTTTCATCTCATAATTGACTTAGTTTGCCATCATTTCTACTTTCTATATTATAAATATATGTCAAAAGTAACGTTATGTCATAATTTCGATGTTATGAATGACTTAGTATGTCAATTTCGAATTTTCACCTCATAATGGACTTAGTATACACTAATTTCTACTTTTTATGTTATTAATATGCCGTTGTGTGTCACAAATTCGACTTTTCATCTCATAATTGACTCAGTATGCACCAATTCAGACTTTTTATGTCATAATGGTTTACGAAATAATGCTTTTTCCCCTAATGTGGCGGAAATGGGCTTCCATTTGATACAGCATATGATACACTATTAAATCCAGGAAATAATATGTGACAAAACTGGTTTCATACTGTACCTCTGCATGACTCTCACACTGTTTTTACTCTGGAATGCATATGTGTGTGTATTATTCTCAAACGCTTCTTCTCTTCCTCAAAGTGCGCGCGTGTTTGCATCACGTCACGTTTTCCGGGTATCTCTTAAAGAAACAGTGCTACAGTTCAATCACCGTTTCACAAATAAGTGATGTTGTCATAGGCTTTTACTGTTTTTAGATTGTGCACATGATGCAATCATTTGCCTTTAATTGACAGAGCACATCAGATGAACTTTATCTTGCTGCAAAAGCCTGTTCAAAGGTTAGTTTGACATCTCCGAGCCAACATGGCGTCATCCCTCGTCCAGTTTCGCGGAGTCTGCGGTCAGTTCCACTGAAGACCAGGCCACTGCTGACGGACAGTGCGCACCATCATGGCGGACGCAGGACAAACGGAATCAGAGCAGGTAATCACACAGCTAAACAAAACAAGCATTTCGCGTTTTATTCTCATCTGAAACGGATTTATAAATAATATTTCACTCTCTCCAAAAGGACATCGAGAGCAAGATCGAAGAAACACGACAGAGGTTTAAAAGCGAGTATGTTGAGGGTGAGTTAGCAGTGCGCTAAGTTCTCAAGCTTCACAATAACATTCATCACTGAAGTCTTGATCTCATGATTGCTTATTAATTCAGATATTAAATATGAAAAAGTATCCACAATGACGTTTAGGACTTTAGAGGATCACGTGTCATTCATTATAAGAACAGATGTTTAATATTTGATATCACAGCTGTTGGATTCAACTGTCAGTCAGAAGTCAAAATTCATGTTTTAATCAAAATGTTGATTTTTGTTTTGCTGTTGTTAAAGTAGCACTAGTGAGGAACAAGTAGCAATACGTGCAAAAAGTCAGTCTTACAGTATTTGCATATATTGTTTTATGACATTTCCTGGGATGAAGTATGAAAATATACTCTCATGTAACGTTACGCTTTTTATTACATTTCCTTGTAAATAGTTTATAACCAGGTTAACTTGTATTGTGCAGTGTCAGAGTAGTGTGTTTAAAATAATTTATTGCTGTGATGCAAAGCAACATTTTTAAGTATATTAAAAAGAAAACCATTATTTTAAATTGTAATAATATTTCACAATATTACTGTTTTTCTTTTCTTTTTTTCATTTATTTATATGTATTCTGTATATATCAAACAAATGCAGGCTTGATGAGCATAAGAGACTTCTTTCAAAAACGTTAAAAATAGTTATGTTTCCAAACTTTTGACCGGTACTGTATGTGTCAGTATGTGTGTAAAATAAATAGGGATGCACCGATATGAACATTTTTGCCGATAACCGATAATTCTTTATATTCGAAAGCCGATAACTGATATATTGGCCGATAAATCTAAATCCAAATTTTTATATAATTTTTGAGAGCTTGATTACAAAAACAAAAGTATGAAAAATATAAAATACTAAATATGGTGGCCGATATATCGTGCATCCTTAAAAATAAAAATAAATAATTATATATATATTTATATGCATAAACACAGATTTATGCATGTCTGTGTATGTACTTCAGCTGATTGAAACCGTGCCCTGCTGTCTCTAACTCAATCTCACAGAGTCCCAAGACAAATATGACAGCCGAGACGTGGAGAAGCTCCTCCGAGACGACGCTCTGCTGGAGGGATACCTCACGTGGAGACACTTCGTGGTGGACGACACCCTGAAGATGATCGACGAGAGCTTGCAGTGGAGGAGAGAGTTTCAGCTCAACGGTGTGTGTGTGTGTG
The DNA here is from genome assembly GCF_964197995.2 of Scardinius erythrophthalmus. Classification (NCBI taxonomy): domain Eukaryota; kingdom Metazoa; phylum Chordata; class Actinopteri; order Cypriniformes; family Leuciscidae; genus Scardinius; species Scardinius erythrophthalmus. Next base: position 1,158,909 of record NC_138226.1, read on the forward strand.
TGTGTGAGATGCTCTTTCACAGAAACAGGCTGACATGAGGAAGTTACTCACATGCTCAACGGTTCCTGTTGCGTGAATCTCGTGAAAACAAACATGTCTAGGCCACATTTACCAAAAGGAAAATTCTGCTTATTTAATAATTTTTGCAGTGTGAAACTATTTTAATGACAGTTTCCAACCCCATAAAAATATTTCTGAAATATGATGTAATTTCAACTTTCCATATAAATATGACTTAGTATGTCATAATTTCGACTTTTGATGTTATAAATATGACTCAGTATGTCATAATTTCATCTGTTATAAATGACTTCGAATGTCATAATTTCAATTTTTCATCTCAGACTCATTCATTATTTCGACTTTTTATGTTATAAATATGACTTAGTATGTCATAATTTCATCTTTATGTTATAAATATGACTTAGTATGTCAATTTCGACTTTCGATGTTATAAATATGACTCAGTATGTCATAATTTCATCTTTATGTTATAAATATGACTTAGTATGTCAATTTCGACTTTCGATGTTATAAATATGACTCAGTATGTCATAATTTCATCTTTATGTTATAAATATGACTTAGTATGTCAGAATTTCATCTTTATGTTATAAATATGACTTAGTATGTCAGAATTTCATCTTTATGTTATAAATATGACTTAGTATGTCAATTTCGACTTTCGATGTTATAAATATGACTTAGTATGTCATAATTTCATCTATTATAAATGACTTAGTATATCATAATTTCTACTTTTCATCTCATAATTTTGACTTTTTATGTTATAAATATTACTAAGTATGTCATAATTTTTTCGACTTGTCAAAACATGTCCAGGCCACATTTACCAAAAAGAAAATGAAACTTATTTTAGGACTAATACGATCTTTTGCAGTGTGAAATTATTTTAATGACAGTTCCCAACCCCATAAAAACTATTTCAGAAAACATAAGCCGGACATGATCAAAAGACTGTAATGATCCTGTAATACTGGTCCATATCATATTATTATCATTATTATTAGAAGTAGTATTTTCCTCTTGATCCCAATGACAACATGAGTTCCTTATGGGTGATTATGGACTATATGCTTCGTCTGTTTAACAGTTATAGAGATTTACAGAATGGCAATGGGATCGTAACTCTTTTGTGCTCCTGAGAAACAATTCCCTGTAGTTTCCTTTCCAGTAGAGACGATTATTGTATGTATTCTGAGCTGATCTTGAGCGGCACAATCCTCTTCTTGTCCGTCTTCCGTCCTTCAAACCTTCAGTGTGTTAATTCAGTCATTTCAGCGGATTTGTTGAACAAAGTAACTTTCATTGCCACAAACCAAATCAGTCCGTGTTGTTTTCTCTTATCAAGGGTTCAGTGTGTTGCTAAACTGACTCTGTTCTGATGACGGAGAAGAATGTGATGAATGAATGGTATTTAGTTTTGGTTTTCCTCTTGCTCCTGTAGATCTGGTGGAGAGCAGTATTCCCCGCTGGATGTTCGAGAGCGGTGCGGTTTACCTTCACGGATACGACAGAGAGGGAAACAAACTCTGTATGTGGAGGTTAATCCGCCTTTGCATGTTATAAACACCGTTCTTAATCGCAATATAAAACAAGCTTTCAGAAATTCAGTGACAAACACTGTGGAAATCATGCCTTAGTTATCTGAAAATAGATTTTTTTTTATTGATTTACTTACTACAAAAACATACATTATAGATTTTTTCTTCTTCCTTGAAACACTTTTTTTTAATCTAGTCTGGTTCCGAGTGAAACTCCACGTGAAGGATGCCAAGACGACCGTGGATAAGAAGAGGTATGTGGCGTTCTGGTTGGAGCGCTACGCTAAACGAGAGCCAGGAATGCCACTGACGGTCGTGTTCGACATGTCCGAGTCCGGACTCAGTAATATAGTGAGTTCTTCACTTTACTCCACACACTCATTAGATAAAATGACCAAAATCAGGACTAAAAATGTTTCAATCCTGAAAATGCTACAAAACGCATCCAAAATAAAAATCTGTGTTTACATAATATATTGGCGCTTTTCCACTGCATGGTACGGTACGGTACGGCTCGCTTCGGCTCGCTTTAAATGGTACCACCTCTGTTGAGGTTGCAAGCGTACCGTACCGATACTAAAATGTGACGTGAAAACACTGAAGATCACTGATTGGTCAGACAGAATCGTCACTACCAGTGTCATTGTATTTGCGACACGAGACCATGCACGAGACAAACCCGCTAGATTTAAATAGCCAGTAGACAACAGCCAACGCTGTAGTTTCTGAGGGCACACACACACACATATGTGTGTATATATATATATATATATATATATATATATATATATATATATATATATATATATATATATATATATATATATATATATATATATATTATTAATAAATGAGCAAAACTTGGCCACAAAATATTTAATATTCAATTATTTTAATGATCACAATTAAAGTTTTAATTTTATTAAATTGAACAGCGCAAAATTCAGCATTCAATCAAATATTCAAAAAGACTTAATAATAATGTTATTTCTCTCTATAGGCGCGTTTACTATATGGCGATCGTCAACTTCATCTTTGCCAGACACTGACAGAAAACACTGTTTTATAAATAAAAATCAGTGCACGCGTCCCCGGATTTACAAATGCACATCTTGCTTGTTGCACGCACATTATGTCGAAATAACGAGATATTATGTTGAAATAACATTATTATTAAGTCTTTTTGAATATTTGATTGAATGCTGAATTTTGCGCTTGTTCAATTTAATAAAATCAGGCCTATATATAGCCTATATATAGGCTATACTATTAATAAATTAGCAAAACTTGGCCACAAAATATTTAATATCCAATTAGGCTATTTTAATGATCACAATTAAAGTTTTAATTTTATTAAAACGCGTGCACTGATTTTTATTTATAAAATAGTGTTTTCTGTCAGTGTCTGTGCATGGCAAAGATGAAGTTGACGATCGCCATATTCGTAGAGAAATGCACATAATGGATTACATAAGAGAGTAGCCTATTTCTTTTTGTTTTGAATTATTTCGTTTAAAGACATTTCAAGCTTTGTGTATTTGAGGATGAGATGCGCTCCAGTTAACGTACAATGCAAGTGACCGCTCGGGCGCCTCAATGATTAAATTGTCTATTTTGCATCTTATTCAATCCAGGCAATTGTTTGATGAAAAAATTATTAAAATGAAGATACAATTTATACAAAACGAAATTCACTTTAAAGAAATGCTTTCTACAAAACAAAACTTAATGAAGTGGTCAAAATTATGTCTGACTCACTCCATGTCTCTCTACTCGTGCTGTTCACTTTTCATAATCAACATAGGCAGATGGAAAAAAAATAACATAACATTAACTAAATGCGCTTTTTCAATGGCAGTAGGCTAAAACAGTACATTAGGCCTAGACTCTCTATTTGTAAAGATTGCTGCACATTCATTTAATTCTGAATTTTGCACACACAAGTTGAAAGGCATTTGTTCAAATCAAGTTCACGGATAATTGTGCGTGCATTTATTAATCATTATGATACTAAAATCATAACAAAGTAGGCTATGCTATGTACAAAAAATCAGATGAGCCCAGAATATGAACACAACGTTTAATTACACTTTAAGAATTTTCCTTCCATATAGTAAACCATTATAAGAACGTTTAATTTAATTTAAAAACATCCACATGCCGAGAATCAAGAGCACCATCCCCTGTGTTGTGCGTTTGAAATGTGGCGCTTTTACGATGATGTCATGGCAGTAGAGGCGGCAACTATAACGATCAGTCCCACCCAGTTTGAAGCGGTACTAACTGCAATGGAAAAGCAACCGAGCTAAAGCGAACCGAACCGTGCCGTACCGAGTCGAGTCGTACCACGCAGTGGAAAAGCGAAGCGAGCCGAACCGTTCCGCGCCGAGTCGAACCGTACCGAGCCGAACCGTGCCGTACCATGCAGTGGAAAAGCGCCATATGTGTGTTTACTGTGTATAATTATTTTATATATATAAATACACACATATGCATGTATATATTAAAGAAATATTTGCATGGATATACTGTAATCTATACATAATTTATATATACAGTAGTCAACATTTGAAGTGGATCAAAATCTTTCATCAAAGTTATGCATTAATTTTGTCTTAGGACAACTTTGGTCCACTTCAAATGTTGACTACTGTATATATATAACGCAAGTAGAAATATTTTATATATAAATAACACATTTTTCTTCAATATATACATGCATATGTGTGTATTTATATATATAAAATAATTATACACAGCACACACACACACACACATATATCATGTAAACACAAACTTTTATTTTGGAAGCCATTAATCGTTGCCCAGAACTACAAATATTTAGAGCATTCCTCTTTCAAAAGAACATATATATTGAAGAAATATTTGCATGTACTGTATATATAGTTATACATAATTAATACATTTAAATTATATAAAGTATAAATATTTTATATATAAATAACAAATTTTTCTTAAATATATACGTGCATATGTGTGTATTTATATATACAAAATATACACAGTACATACAAGCAGAACTTTTATTGTGTAAACAAACTTTTATTTTGGATACGATTAATCGTTGCCCAGCACTACAAATAACATTAATATTTAGAGCATTCCTCTTTCAAAAGAACATGAAGCACAAATAATAGTTACTTACCGCCAAATATAATAGTTCAGAATTAGTTTTAGTGTTTTTTTCCCTCCCAGAGTCTGAAGAGTGCATGGATGTTTCTCACATAAACCGATGAAGAAACGTGAACCTCGTTTTGCGTTTGCTCTGATTAGTCTTGGCCGTTCTTGACCCTCTGGCAGTCATTTTAAGGTCATTATCTGTATTATATAAATATGATTACGTGCTGTGCGAGTCGAAGGTGCGGAGGGACAGACGCCCTTCACTGCTTTAACACTTCGCAGATTAACGTGGCCTTTAAATCTCTTCGGTCAATCCAACTCGCTCGCTTAATCCAAGAGAACCTCCCGTCAAACAGCAGATCTCCTCGTCTCATGTTTCTGCCGCAGAAACGGCCAGAGCCACAGCCTAATCAAACCTAATGCCAGAATTACAGCGCGCTTTAATTAATGCTTATCTTATGTGACTGTAAATTGGTTTTGCATGTTAATAATATGAAGGACTGTCATGTGGAAGTGTCTTCATTATGGCGACTAGGGTTTAACGCTTCTCTGTAAAATACAGTCAAACCAAAAATTATTCAGACACTTAGTGCAGTTCTGTTATAAATATGATTTAGAATGTCATAATTTCGACTTTATCTCATAATTGACTGTCATAATTTCATCTTTCTATGTTATAAATATGATTTAGAATGTCATAATTTCGACTTTATCTCATAATTGACTGTCATAATTTCATCTTTCTATGTTATAAATATGATTTAGAATGTCATAATTTCGACTTTATCTCATAATTGACTGTCATAATTTCATCTTTCTATGTTATATGATTTAGAATGTAAATTTCGACTTTATCTCATAATTGACTGTCATAATTTCGATTTTATCTCATAATTGACTGTCATAATTTCGACTTTATCTCATAATTGACTGTCATAATTTCGACTTTCTCATAATTGACTGTCATAATTTCATCTTTCTATGTTATAAATATGATTTAGAATGTCATAATTTCGACTTTTCATCTCGTAATTGACTCAGTATGTCATAATTTTGACTTTTGATGCTATAAATATGACTTAGAATGTCATAATTTCATCTTTCTATGTTATAAATGACTTTGAATGTCATAATTTCAACTTTTCATCTCATAATTGTCTCAATATGTCATAATTTCGACTTTCTATGTTATAAATATGACTTAGAATGTCATAATTTTGACTTTTCATCTCATAATTGTCTCAATATATCATAATTTCGACTTTCTATGTTATAAATATGACTTAGAATGTCATAATTTTGACTTTTCATCTCATAATTGAAATTCAAATGAAATTTGAGAAAAGTTATTAATTTATTGCATATATATATATATATAGCCGCTCTGGAGAAAACAGTGATGTCATCGTCCAGCTCAGCTCAGTTTTCATGTAATGGAGTCAATGCAGGAGATCAATAATATTGATGAATATTAAATTAAATGTCCCCAACTAAGCAAGCCAAAAGCCAAAGTCAACAAAGGCGAAGTTGTTTGCCAAGTAAATAAATCTTGCATATAAAACCCATTCTGTTGTGTTCTTGTAATGATCTTTCATTGAAGAGTCAGTAATGCAAAAGGTTGTTGCTTCCAGGAACGAGTATGGAGAGCAAATGTAAGCGTAAACAACAAACGGAGCTAAAGGTTACTCGAGCGCTCAGTAAACACCAGGGTTGCACAATCTGTTCAGATCAGAAGGACTCACCGGTTGTGCACAGTGTACTAGTCGTGTTGATCAGTGTGTGTGTTCAGTGCTGGTTGAGCTGTATGGGTTAGCGGTTAGATCTGACCCCGTGGTGACCTTTAACAGTTAGTTAACTAATGGATTAATGGCAGCTTTATAGTTTAACATGAGGCAACGGTTTAGTCTTTATGAAGTGGGTCAGTAACAAACACTCTCACTGAAATACATTCCAGTATTCAACAATTCAATGAGAAATGCTTGATATTTTAAATAAATTTGGTGGTAAATTTGGATGTCTTTTTTTTTGTATAATCCCAGTGAATAAAATGCTTTACAAACGAAAACTTTTTTTTTTTAATCTAAAACCTTCTTACCCCAAAATCCATGTTTTATATTATATTTATATTATATTATATTATATATTTACGGCGGTATGAATGGTATAGCAAAATTACAGTATACACCGTCATTTCATCCAGTCAGAGTCCTGCAACGGGTCGGGTACCCGCACAAAAGTGGCTAAAACGGGTGGATTGTGACATTCCTAAAATTAACGGGCGGGGGCGCGGGCGGATAATGAACTCCTTGCGGGCGGGTAACGGATGAAAAATATGTGCAATATTTGTATGTCTAAATTACCATTACACATACGCAAATATGTGTTTTAGTCAGGCCATCCTTAAAAATATTCTTGTTTGCCGTAACCCGACCGACCCTGTCAATTTAGGACCGACCCAATTATTTATTTATTTTTTCCTTTTTAGTCCGACCGACTTGCCGGTAGTGAACTTGTGTTAAGACCTACCGATTTTTTTTTTACTCTTCAAACAACTAATACAAATGCAATAAAATGATATTAATTATATTTTAGTAAGTATTGTGTATATAAATTGCCCATATATAGGCCTACATACAAACATATACGGTCTTTCTTTTAAATAAAAACCGGTGGCGTCATCTATGATTATAAGGGCTGTATGCGAAATGAAACTGAAATCGCGACACTCAGGGCCACGAACCTACAATTAAAACTTTCACAGAGATCTCAAACAGACATTAAAAACACCAAATATTAAGAATTGGCATATCAAGCAAAATAATATTCGATAAATGATCGAAAATCGTAGCCTATCTCCCCCTCCACATGCTCACCGGCAATGCTCCGACGTTAAATTTCTCTGTTCTGTATGTGTTGTAGCCCTGTCATTAAAAACGATTTAGTTTCATATTCATGTTTAAATAAAATAATATATATTTTTTTTTAAATTTCATGTTGATTATATGAAAAGTGAAAAGCATGAATAAGATAAGATGATCCCGAATATCGGGAGACAAATTGGGCAGACATGATTTTGAACATTTCATTAAGTTTGTTTATGTAGAAAACCTTTCTTTAAAGTGAATTTCGTTTCGTATTAATTGTATCTTAATTTTAATCAATGTTTCATCAACCAATTTCTTGGATTAAATAAATAGGCCTAAGAGGTAAATATAGCAGGCAATAATCACGACACGAGGCAGGGCGCGTGAACTTGAGGCTCGTCTCTTAAATGAACCGCAACTCAGCGTATAAGCTACTTGCCTCACATACCTGAGAAATAGTAATCATGAAATGTCTACTTTTAAACAAAACAATAAAAAAAGAAAACAGACTGCTCTCTACTTATGCAATCTGTAATGTGAATTTCTCTCATGGCGCGCTCACTACTGCGAAGATCGCGAGTCAGTCAGCATCGTCAACTTCAACTTTGACACAGAAAACACTTGTTTATTAATAAAAAAATTGAAATGTCTCCTTGATATATTTGACATTAATAATCATTACTTTTCCCAGTTCTTTGTGACAGCTTTTAGGTGCGTTATTGGCAGCGCACCCTATGAACGCCTCCCCACCTCTCCATAGATTTTAGCTTGTGTGTGATTTATCGCGGGCACGGGTCGGGTAACGGGCCGAAAATTAACGGGTCTGGGCGGGTGCGGATTTCATTTTGATATTATGACGGGTGACGGGTCGGATCTGGTGCTGAACTTTGCGGGTACGGGTGGGGGCGGGTCTCCAAAAATGGACCCGTGCAGGACTCTGCATCCAGTTCTATAAATTATAGACATTAAATCAATGAAAAAAATGTAAAACTCCTAGAACCGTTTGGAGAAACATCACGAAATTTGGCACATTTATTGCAAAGGATCTGAACATTATTCACACCAAATTTAGGGTCTCTGCTTAAAACTCTCTAGCGCCACCATCAGCTTAAATTGTGACTTACATTTTTTTTTGGATTATAAATTCTGAATTGGACAAATCCCGCCTGGCAACACAAATCTGCTGTTCTTGACTCTGCGTCTAACGTTCTTTCCCGTGTTTTTCTCTTCTAGGATATGGACTTTGTGAAATACATCATTAACTGCTTCAAAGTGTACTATCCAAAGTTTCTTTGTGAGTGTATTCTGTATATTCAACCTTCTGTTATAGCAGACTTGATGAAAAGCCAATAATTAAATCAAGTGTAATAAATACTAAAAAAAGATTCCAACGTGCTGATAAATTATTGAAATATTGGTAACACTTTACAATAAGGTTCATTAGTTACTAACAATGAGCAACACATTTCTTACAGTATTTATTAATCTTTGTTAATGTTAATAAAAATCCAGCTGTTCATTGTTTGTTCATGTTAGTTCACACTTCACAGTGCATTAACTAATGTTAACAAATACAACCTTTGATTTTAATAACGTATTAGTAAATGCTGAAATCAGTATTAACTAAGATTAATAAATGCTGAAGAAGTATTGTTCATTCTTAGTTTATGTTAACAGAGTAATGAACCTTATTGTAAAGCATTACCGAAATATTAACTTAAAATCTCAGGGGACTTTTTAGCTCAAAGGGATTGGCTGACAGAAATAAGTTTGGGAATCCCTGTATTGTAGAAAGAGATTTCCAAAATGTCCTCATTTTACATATAACTTTCCACAGTCACTTTGTTTGTCTAAACATTTATGTATTTTCTGTTTTAATCACAGCCAAAATGATCATGTACGAGATGCCCTGGATCATGAACGGTGAGTTGTGATTGGTTGATAACTGACAGATCTGAGTAATGATGTTCATTTGTCCTAACTATGAACCATCACTGAACTTACTTAAGACTGGACTGTGACGCTATTATTAAAGTTATCTCTGTATCTTTGTTATCTCTGTAAAGCTGCTTTGAAACACTCTGTACTGTAAAAAGCGCTGTATAACACATGTGACGTGACTTGACTGGCTTGTGTTGTGTGTGGCAGCCGCCTGGAAGATCGTGAAGACGTGGCTCGGCCCTGATGCCATCAGTAAACTCAAGTTCGTCACCAAGAGTGACATCCAGACGTACATCGGCCCCGAACACCTTCCCACGTACATGGGAGGAACGGTACGTTATTATAAGAGGAGGATTACTTTAACTGGGCTTTGGCACAAATGTCACGTCTCCATTTCAATTCACAAGCTAATCTAACTATTAGGGCTGGGCAAAAAAAAAAGATTTTTCGATGAATCGTTTCGATGAAAATCCCTTTTTACAAGATGTAAAATAAGTCTCTGATGTCCCCAGAGTGTGTGCGTGTGTGTGTGCGTGTGTGCGTGTGTGTGTGTGTGTGTGTGTGTGTGTGTGTGTGTGTGTGTGTGTGTGTGTGTGTGAAGTTTTAGCTCAAAATACCCCACAGATATTTTTATAGCATGTTAAAATTGTCTCTTTTTGAGGGTGAGCAAAAACACGCTGTTTTTGTGTCTGTCCCTTTAAATGCAAATGAGCTGCTGCTCCCGGCTCAGGGTGTGGAGCTTCAACAGGTTGTGTGTGTGTGTGTGTGTGTTTGTGTGTGTCAAACACTGATTGAGCGATTACATGAGACATGATTGATTTCAGTAAGTTGTTCTGTATCTTCCTTCTGATGTTCATTCATGATTATTTGCTGCTGTAATTAGTAGTGAAGAGATGATCGGTTCAACAACTGATCTGTCAGCACACATTAAAGAGACGCAAACACACATTTATTGCTTGAATTTTGTTATAAAATTGAAAGTATTTGAAAGCTGAGACTTCTTCATATCAAAAGTAACAAAGCCTAACGCAATTTATTGGATGGGAGGCGCGCTACAAATCATGTTTAGGGAAGAATCAATATTTTCAGCCCAGCCGTAGTGTTAAAGTCCCCCTGTAGTCGATCATTTTATCACTTAAAACTCATCTTTGATCATCAAAATTACATATTTAATTTTTTTCCCTGGGAAAAAAATGTCTTCATGCCTTAAAATATCTTGTATGTAACTCGACACCCTTGCCTCATTTAGTATTCGCGGTTCTATGAATATGCAAATGAGCCCCGCCTCCACTCACTCAGTTCAGAGATCCACTGGTTGACGATCACACGTTGATCTGATTGGTTACAAGGTAGTTTGTGACGTCAGAAACACCAGCGATTTCAAAGCGTGTTTTTGAGACTGTCTTTGGTTCACTGCAGTTTTAAGGAGGAAATACTCAGCAATGCTGTCGACTTATGAACTTACACATGCTTTGTCTTAAAGCAGATTAAAAACACCACATAGACACATAAACAACATTAAAAGCTGGATTTACACCACAGGGGGACTTTAAGTAAAATATGGCTTTAAGATTTGTGGTAATTTTCTTTTGTTTTATCTGATAGGATCAGTTCAAGTACAGTTATCCGCCTCTCCCGGACGACGACTTCCAGTCTCCAATCTGTGAAAACGGTCCAATCGTCAGCGAGGATGAGAGTGACATCAAGGATTTAGAGTCAGACTCCAAAGAAACTCTCGAGTCCAGTTTCAATGCTGAGCAATCCATCAGACCAAAGAAGGTATTCCTCGTTTCCTCACGTCTAGGTCACATTTCCCCCCAAAATCCAAAGAAATTATATTTTGCAAGATTATTTTGCAATGCATTTTACATTTTTGCATCTTTTGAATTAGGCAAAAATAGTGCAATAAACATCAACTTAATTTCTGGCAAAACCTTACAATGCGTTTTTATTTGTTTTTTTTACATGAACTTGAAATTATATTTTGCACGATTTTTTTTTTTTTGCTGCGTTTTTTTGCAACGCACATTTTTTAGATCTTGGTAAAAAAAAAAAGTGCACAAAATATTAGCAATTTTCTGGTGAAACTTTACAATGCGGTTTGTTAACATGAACTAACGATAAACAATACTTCTACAGCATTTATTAATCTTAGTTTGTGTTCTACATTTTCTAATACGTTATTAAAATCAAAAGTTGCATCTGTTAACAGTTAATGCACTGTGAATAACATGAACAAGCAGTGAACAGCTGTATATTTATTAACTAACATTAACAAAGGTAATAAATGCTGTAAACTATATTGCTCATAGTTAGTCCATATTAACTAATGTAAAAAAAAATTATGCAAAATATGATTTATTTTCTTTTGATTTTGAAATGTGGCCCAGACATGCTCCTGATCGGTTTCCTGAGATTTAACTCCTCTATGCCTGATTTACAGCCGTTTCTAACAGTGATTATTTCTTCTGAGCTTCTGTGCATTCTTCTCATACTGATTAAATCATGCAATAACGCATGCATTTGCTTCTAAATCAAAACAACGTCTGTGAGTTCAACTCAAAGCATGCTGATGCTGCGGCTTTAATAACGCGGCCGAGACCTTGTTCTGAAGCTCCACTCTCCCTGTTAATCTCTCGCTGTCTTCTCAGTGAGATGATGATCACGTGTGATCAGGTTAATATCAGGTGAATCGACTCCTAACTGGGGCTGGACAATATTTATAATAAAAATAATAATAAAATGTGTGATGTTTTTTAGCATTATTTAGACAATGTTCAATAAATGTTCAATGATAAATATCAGTATTTTCCCATGTGTTTTTTTTTTTTACTAAAACATTTTAAAAAAGTAATGACAAACAAATCATTTAAGATTTTGTTTTTAACTTTAGCAATAATGCAGCTGATCCACACATTCAGTGTTGATAAAAAAAAAGAAGGCATGAAGCTTGAATAAAACATTTAGATTTTTTGTTTAAAAGCAGAGGCTTTTGTTCTTTGTTTTGATTTATTGCATGTTCAGACTTTCATACAACAAAAGAAAATTATCAAAAACGCTGGCAACTTATTTTTTTTTAAACGGTAATTCATTTTTGTGATTTTCTTTATATGCTTTTATTTTTATGTTTTAGTTTAGTATTAGTTGATTTATTACAAGTTAATGATTTTAATACTTCAACTTAAACATATCAGTTTATTGCCAGGGCAATTTTTTTTTTTTTTTTATGTTTTATTTTTTTTTTTTTTCAAGTTAATAATTTTAGTGCTTCAACTTAAACTTATGTAAGATTATTCTCAAAATTTTTTTTATTTTAATTTAAATTTTTACGTTTTTCAACTATTTATATTTTATTTAATTTTTTTGCAGCTTTATTTAACACATTTTTTAAATAGCTTTATATTTACGATACTAACCCCGTTTCAAAGCGATGCATTGTGCTGTTATCCGTCATCATCACCCAGCTCTGATCTGATCAAATCTTCTGTGCTGTTAGTAGCAGATGTGTTGATTGACGTCACATTGAGCGAACATGCTAATCATGATAGCGACGGCTAATGCGCTCAAACATCTCATTGATCACTGCAGATTCATCATGTGACTCTCTCAAACTCTCAGCATGAGCTCAGGTTCAGATGATTGATTTGTGATTGAGATCTTCACTCATTTTTGAGTTGAAAGGCCCGTTTACACCAAGAAAGATACAGTACTATATTAGCGTCCACACCAACTCACGAATCGAGATATTCTGTTTATTCTGTAAATGCTCAAGCTTTTTAAAGCAGGATGGATTCTGATTGGCTGTAAATGTTTTTTTTGTTCATCAGCTGAAAAAAATCTTTCTGAAAATGATGCCAACGATATCGTTTCTCTGTGCCGTTAGTGTTATTGTTGTACTGTGGACTGCTATTTTTTCATATTTAGAATTATCTTTTTTTAGAACTGTATCTTTATGGTTATAGTTATCGTCCTGGGTGTGAACAGGCCATAAGGCTGCACGATATATTGGGGAAAATATGTATATTGCGATATGGCTTTGTGTGATTGTCAAATCCAGGTAAATATATGCGTTAGCGGTTTCAGAATGCTTTGGCTCATATAAAGTCTCAATTGTGTGTAAAAAGTCAGAATTGTGTGTTATAAAGTCAGAATTGTAAGATATAAAATCAGAATTGCGTGTTATAAAGTCAGAATTGCAAGATATAAAGTCAGAATTGCGAGATATAAAGTCAGAATTGCGTGTTATAAAGTCAGAATTGCTTGTTATAAAGTCAGAATTGCGTGATATAAAGTCAGAATTGCGTGATATAAAGTCAGAACTGCGAGATATAAAGTCAGAATTGGGTGATATAAAGTCAGAATTGCGAGTTATAAAGTCAGAATTGCTTGTTATAAAGTCAGAACTGCGAGATATAAAGTCAGAATTGCGAGATATAAAGTCAGAATTGGGTGATATAAAGTCAGAATTGGGTGATATAAAGTCAGAATTGCGAGTTATAAAGTCAGAATTGCTTGTTATAAAGTCAGAATTGCGAGATATAAAGTCAGAATTGCGAGATATAAAGTCAGAATTGCGAGTTATAAAGTCAGAATTGCGAGATATAAAGTCAGAATTGGGTGATATAAAGTCAGAATTGCTTGTTATAAAGTCAGAATTGCGAGATATAAAGTCAGAATTACGTGATATAAAGTCAGAATTGCGAGTTATAAAGTCAGAATTGCTTGTTATAAAGTCAGAATTGCGAGATATAAAGTCAGAATTGGGTGATATAAAGTCAGAATTGCGAGTTATAAAGTCAGAATTGCTTGTTATAAAGTCAGAATTGCGAGATATAAAGTCAGAATTACGTGATATAAAGTCAGAATTGCGAGTTATAAAGTCAGAATTGCTTGTTATAAAGTCAGAATTGCGAGATATAAAGTCAGAATTGGGTGATATAAAGTCAGAATTGCGAGTTATAAAGTCAGAATTGCTCGTTATAAAGTCAGAATTGCGAGATATAAAGTCAGAATTGCGAGATATAAAGTCAGAATTGGGTGATATAAAGTCAGAATTGCGAGTTATAAAGTCAGAATTGCTTGTTATAAAGTCAGAATTGCGAGATATAAAGTCAGAATTGCGTGATATAAAGTCAGAATTGCGAGATATAAAGTCAGAATTGGGTGATATAAAGTCAGAATTGCGTGATATAAAGTCAGAATTGGGTGATATAAAGTCAATATTACGTGTTATAAAGTCAGAATTGCGAGTTATAAAGTCAGAATTGCTTGTTATAAAGTCAGAATTGCGAGATATAAAGTCAGAATTGCGTGATATAAAGTCAGAATTGTGAGATATAAAGTCAGAATTGCGTGTTATAAAGTCAGAATTGCGTGATATAAAGTCAGAATTGCGTGTTATAAAGTCAGAATTGCGTGATATAAAGTCAGAATTGGGTGATATAAAGTCAATATTACGTGTTATAAAGTCAGAATTGCGTAATATAAAGTCGCAATTGCAAGTTATAAAGTCAGAATTGCGTGATATAAAGTCAGAATTGTGTGATAGTCGCAATTGCATGTTATAAAGTCGCAATTGCAAGTTATAAAGTCAGAATTGTGTGATATAGTCGCAATTTGTGTGATAGTCGCAATTGCGTGTTATAAAGTCACAATTGCGAGTTATAAAGTCTTGAATTGCGTTATATAAAGTCAGAATTGACTTTATAAAGTTGCAATTGCGTGTAATAGTCAATTGCGTGTAATAGTCAATTGCGTGAAAGTCAGAATTGCGTGAAAGTCAGAATTGCTTGTTATAAAGTCGCAATTGCGAGTTATAAAGTCAGAATTGTGTGTAATAGTCAGAATTGCGTGAAATAGTCGCAATTGCGAGTTATAAAGTCAGAATTGTGTTATATAAAGTCACAATTGCGTGTAATAGTCAGAATTGCGTGAAATAGTCGCAATTGCGAGTTATAAAGTCAGAACTGTGTGATATAAAGTCAGAATTGTGTGATATAGTCGCAATTGCGTGTTATAAAGTCAGAATTGCGTGATATAAAGTCAGAATTGCTTGTTATAAAGTCGCAATTGCGTGTTATAAAGTCAGAATTGTGCGATAGTCGCAATTGCGTGTTATAAAGTCAGAATTGCGTGTTATAAAGTCAGAATTGTGTGTTAAAGTCAGAATTGTGTGAAAGTCAGAATTGCTTGTTATAAAGTCGCAATTGCGTGTTATAAAGTCAGAATTGTGCGATAGTTGCAATTGCGTGTTATAAAGTCAGAATTGCGTGTTATAAAGTCAGAATTGTGTGTTAAAGTCAGAATTGTGTGAAAGTCAGAATTGCTTGTTATAAAGTAGCAATTGCCTGTTATAAAGTCAGAATTGCGTGTTATAAAGTCAGAATTGTGTGTTAAAGTCAGAATTGTGTGAAAGTCAGAATTGCTTGTTATAAAGTCGCAATTGCGTGTTATAAAGTCAGAATTGTGCGATAGTCGCAATTGCGTGTTATAAAGTCAGAATTGCGTGTTATAAAGTCAGAATTGTGTGTTAAAGTCAGAATTGTGTGAAAGTCAGAATTGCTTGTTATAAAGTCGCAATTGCGTGTTATAAAGTCAGAATTGTGCGATAGTTGCAATTGCGTGTTATAAAGTCAGAATTGCGTGTTATAAAGTCAGAATTGTGTGTTAAAGTCAGAATTGTGTGAAAGTCAGAATTGCTTGTTATAAAGTCGCAATTGCGTGTTATAAAGTCAGAATTGTGCGATAGTCGCAATTGCGTGTTATAAAGTCAGAATTGTGCGATAGTCGCAATTGCGTGTTATAAAGTCAGAATTGCGTGTTATAAAGTCAGAATTGTGTTAAAGTCAGAATTGCGTGATATAAAGTCAGAATTGCTTGTTATAAAGTCAGAATTGTGTGTTAAAGTCAGAATTGTGTTAAAGTCAGAATTGCTTGTTATAAAGTCAGAATTGCGTGTTATAAAGTCAGAATTGTGTTAAAGTCAGAATTGCGTGATATAAAGTCAGAATTGCGTGTTATAAAGTTAGAATTGTGTGTTAAAGTCAGAATTGCGTGTTATAAAGTCGCAATTGCGTGTTATAAAGTCAGAATTGTGCGATAGTCGCAATTGCGTGTTATAAAGTCAGAATTGCGTGTTATAAAGTTAGAATTGTGTGAAAGTCAGAATTGCGTGTTATAAAGTCGCAATTGCGTGTTATAAAGTCAGAATTGTGCGATAGTCGCAATTGCGTGTTATAAAGTCAGAATTGCGTGTTATAAAGTTAGGATTGTGTTAAAGTCAGAATTGCGTGATATAAAATCAGAATTGCTTGTTATAAAGTCGCAATTGCGTGTTATAAAGTCAGAATTGTGCGATAGTCGCAATTGCGTGTTATAAAGTCAGAATTGCGTGTTATAAAGTCAGAATTGTGTGTTAAAGTCAGAATTGTGTGAAAGTCAGAATTGCTTGTTATAAAGTCAGAATTGCTTGTTATAAAGTCACAATTGCGAGTTATAAAGTCTTGAATTGCGTTATATAAAGTCAGAATTGACTTTATAAAGTCGCAATTGCGTGTAATAGTCAATTGCGTGTAATAGTCAATTGCGTGAAAGTCAGAATTGCGTGAAAGTCAGAATTGCTTGTTATAAAGTCGCAATTGCGAGTTATAAAGTCAGAATTGTGTGTAATAGTCAGAATTGCGTGAAATAGTCGCAATTGCGAGTTATAAAGTCAGAATTGTGTTATATAAAGTCACAATTGCGTGTAATAGTCAGAATTGCGTGAAATAGTCGCAATTGCGAGTTATAAAGTCAGAACTGTGTGATATAAAGTCAGAATTGTGTGATATAGTCGCAATTGCGTGTTATAAAGTCAGAATTGCGTGATATAAAGTCAGAATTGCTTGTTATAAAGTCGCAATTGCGTGTTATAAAGTCAGAATTGTGCGATAGTCGCAATTGCGTGTTATAAAGTCAGAATTGCGTGTTATAAAGTCAGAATTGTGTGTTAAAGTCAGAATTGTGTGAAAGTCAGAATTGCTTGTTATAAAGTCGCAATTGCGTGTTATAAAGTCAGAATTGTGCGATAGTCGCAATTGCGTGTTATAAAGTCAGAATTTTGTGTTAAAGTCAGAATTGTGTGAAAGTCAGAATTGCTTGTTATAAAGTCGCAATTGCGTGTTATAAAGTCAGAATTGCGTGTTATAAAGTCAGAATTGTGTGTTAAAGTCAGAATTGTGTGAAAGTCAGAATTGCTTGTTATAAAGTCGCAATTGCGTGTTATAAAGTCAGAATTGTGCGATAGTCGCAATTGCGTGTTATAAAGTCAGAATTGCGTGTTATAAAGTCAGAATTGTGTTAAAGTCAGAATTGCGTGATATAAAGTCAGAATTGCTTGTTATAAAGTCAGAATTGTGTGTTAAAGTCAGAATTGTGTTAAAGTCAGAATTGCTTGTTATAAAGTCAGAATTGCGTGTTATAAAGTCAGAATTGTGTTAAAGTCAGAATTGTGTGATATAAAGTCAGAATTGCGTGTTATAAAGTTAGAATTGTGTGTTAAAGTCAGAATTGTGTGAAAGTCAGAATTGCGTGTTATAAAGTCGCAATTGCGTGTTATAAAGTCAGAATTGTGCGATAGTCGCAATTGCGTGTTATAAAGTCAGAATTGTGCGATAGTCGCAATTGCGTGTTATAAAGTCAGAATTGCGTGTTATAAAGTTAGGATTGTGTTAAAGTCAGAATTGCGTGATATAAAGTCAGAATTGCTTGTTATAAAGTCGCAATTGCGTGTTATAAAGTCAGAATTGTGCGATAGTCGCAATTGCGTGTTATAAAGTCAGAATTGCGTGTTATAAAGTCAGAATTGTGTGTTAAAGTCAGAATTGTGTGAAAGTCAGAATTGCTTGTTATAAAGTCACAATTGCGTGTTATAAAGTCAGAATTGTGCGATAGTCGCAATTGCGTGTTATAAAGTCAGAATTGCGTGTTATAAAGTCAGAATTGTGTGTTAAAGTCAGAATTGTGTGAGTCAGAATTGCTTGTTATAAAGTCACAATTGCATGTTATAAAGTCAGAATTGTGCGATAGTCGCAATTGCGTGTTATAAAGTCAGAATTGCGTGTTATAAAGTCAGAATTGTGTGTTAAAGTCAGAATTGTGTGAAAGTCAGAATTGCTTGTTATAAAGTCACAATTGCGTGTTATAAAGTCAGAATTGTGCGATAGTCGCAATTGCGTGTTATAAAGTCAGAATTGCGTGTTATAAAGTCAGAATTGTGTGTTAAAGTCAGAATTGTGTGAGTCAGAATTGCTTGTTATAAAGTCACAATTGCATGTTATAAAGTCAGAATTGTGTGATAGTCGCAATTGCGTGTTATAAAGTCAGAATTGCGTGTTATAAAGTCAGAATTGTGTGTTAAAGTCAGAATTGTGTGAAAGTCAGAATTGCTTGTTATAAAGTCGCAATTGCGTGTTATAAAGTCAGAATTGCGTGTTATAAAGTCAGAATTGTGTGTTAAAGTCAGAATTGTGTGAAAGTCAGAATTGCTTGTTATAAAGTCACAATTGCGTGTTATAAAGTCAGAATTGTGTGATAGTCGCAATTGCGTGTTATAAAGTCAGAATTGTGTGTTAAAGTCAGAATTGTGTGAAAGTCAGAATTGCTTGTTATAAAGTCGCAATTGCGTGTTATAAAGTCAGAATTGTGTGATAAACTTAGAATTGTGTGATATAAAGTTGCAATTGCGTGTTATAAAGTCACAATTGCGTGTTATAAAGTTTCAATTGCGTGTTATAAAGTCAGAATTGTGTGATAGTCGCAATTGCGTGTTATAAAGTCAGAATTGTGTGATAGTCGCAATTGCGTGTTATAAAGTTAGAATTGTGTGTTAAAGTCAGAATTGTGTGAAAGTCAGAATTGTTTGTTATAAAGTCGCAATTGCGTGTTATAAAGTCAGAATTGTGTGATAAACTTAGAATTTTGTGATATAAAGTTGCAATTGCGTGTTATAAAGTCACAATTGCGTGTTATAAAGTCACAATTGCGTGTTATAAAGTCAGAATTGTGTGATAGTCGCAATTGCGTGTTGTAAAGTATAGTCAACTGTATATTCATGTATATTCATTTCGCAATATATAATCGCAGAAAAGCAAAACATCGCAAAGTCAGTTTTCCCCAGTATCGTGCAGCTCTAATCAACTCCGATGTAAAATCCCGTCATTCTCCACAGAGCAACTGATTCTCGACTGCAAGTTTCCTAACATTATATTTTGCTTCGAATCAAAGGTTCATGTTTGATTTGATTCCCGGCTTTTAACTCTTTTTTCCATAAGAATTTGGAGGATTCCTCAATGCGCTGCGTTTTCCTCGAGCATGTGTTTCTGATGTCCCTCTCTGTCTGTGTGTCTAAAACAAGGACGGGTAAGACATTGTAGATGTTTCTACACCCTCAAGTGCCTGAAGTTTCCAGAGCGAAACCAGATTCATCCGTCCATCCCATTTCAACTCCATTCAAGACGCTCGTGTTTGTTCAACGCTCCCGTTTCAGATGTTTTAAAGCATTTCAGAGGCATTGCACATGATTTTAATCACTTCCATTGATTTCTCTTTAACAAACTACCGTCTGGTTACGGGGTTTGTTCACTTTGATCAATCAAAGATAAATTAATTTTTTTTTGTTGCAGTTTTACATTGTTATTTTTGTGTTCTGATGTTAAACTCATAAGGGCTCAAACACACTAAAGTCTGCTGTTGTCGGAGATCGAGAACCGGTCCTTGAGCATCTGCGTTTCTGAATCTACAAGTCAAGTCAGCTTTATTTCTACAGCGAAAATATCTTGCAAAATTAGTCAATTATGAAACCATTTAGATTCATTTCAATCTGCAACGTCACAGAAAATGAAAATGTTTTATCTGAGACGCGAGTCTGAATCAAATGTGTAAAAAGAGATCCTGCACAATCCTGGATAAATTGAGAATAACGAATTTGATGTGATTCTCCCATGATTCTGAACAGACAACAAAATAACATGTAATTTACTAGAGGTTCTGACAAAATGTTCATTGCTAGTCATTTAGAAAATGTTTAATTAATTTGAATGAATGATTCAGAGACTCACTCAAATCCTTGTTTCATTACTGGATGAATCAGCGTTTTTGAACGAATCTCTTGAATGAATGATTCAATGACTCACTCAAATACTTGTTTCATTACTGGATGAATCAGTGTTTTTGAACGAATCTCTTGAATGAATGATTCAATGACTCACTCAAATACTTGTTTCATTACTGGATGAATCAGTGTTTTTGAACGAATCTCTTGAATGAATGATTCAATGACTCACTCAAATACTTGTTTCATTACTGGATGAATCAGTGTTTTTGAACGAATCTCTTGAATGAATGATTCAATGACTCACTCCAATACTTGTTTCATTACTGGATGAATCAGTGTTTTTGAACGAATCTCTTGAATGAATGATTCAATGACTCACTCAAATACTTGTTTCATTACTGGATGAATCAGTGTTTTTGAACAAATCTCTTGAATGAATGATTCAATGACTCACTCAAATACTTGTTTCATTACTGGATGAATCAGCGTTTTTGAACGAATCTCTTGAATGAATGATTCGATTACCCGCTACTTTCTTTCATCTGTGGAAAACAAAAGATGATATTTCAAAAACATCTTGGTGTTTTTCGTCCAAATAATGAAAGTAATTGAAGTGTTGTTTGAACCTCAAATTTCTTCAAAATATCTGTATTTTTATTTAAAATGAACGCTTTAAGACTCAAAAGACTTAAATCAGTGTAGTTACCGATTCTTCTTATGAACGCATGTAGTTAAACATACTCAGAGCGAAGATTTTTTTTAATAAATAATGCTTAAAAAATAGAATACAGTAAAAACCAATTAATGCTTGTTAAAAAAAATACTCTAAAAGCATAATTCTGGTTCCTCAAACACAATTATGGTTACATTTCCTGAGTCTGACTGTCAGAAACTCAGCGAATCAGTGGATTCCAGGCCGTAGAGGGATAAACTGTGGGTTTTGTGGACAGATTCAGTGCTTTCAGAAACGCAGCTGATCTCCCGCTGACGCGACGAGTGTGTCGGAGCCCTGAGAGCGCACCACTGTCATGTGACTGCCTTCTTCATTACTGTATCGTTATGATAATTAACCATTTCTAACACTCAAGCGTCTGTGTCTCCAGCTACTGTTAGTATAGCACTAACACTCCGTCCAGGTGAAGATGAATGTGACTTTTACACATTTTTAACATTTCATATATTAGATCTGTTTTTATTTAGAAAATGTTTGTTCTTATTATGAGTGATTTTTCTGATCGATACTGTGATTCAATACTGAGTGTTTGCCAAAGATGGATATATATATATATATAATACAATATAATCATTTCATCACTAATGATCAATTAACAGGTAACACTTTAGGTTCACATTAGTTAACATGAACTAGCAATAGTTCTGTTAATTCCAAAATTGATGAATATTTGATTAAAATCAGAAGTTGTGTCTGTTAATATTGTTTAATGAACTAACTATGATCAGCTTGAGTGTTTTAACTAAACACTGTAACCAACATTAACTAATGGGATCTTACTGTAAAAGAGTTACCAATAAATGATGATTGGTTGATTTGCTGACGTACTGTAAGATGTAATCTTGTGTGGAAACATTTCATGTAATCTAGTTCAGCTGTTTAATTCTTTACATTTTCAATCAAACACTGAATAAAGTCCAGAACATTTCAAATCAAGCCTGCCTGTTCAATCGATGTGACCTTTGACCGTTTAACCCCCGACACACTGCATCTGTGGTTCGGTCACGCCAACATTCGATTCAACTTTGTTTCACACACTTCTGCAGCACGAGCCCAAAGAAAGTGTGTGTTCAGCAGTTTCGCTTCTCCCACGTGTGTGTGTGTGTGTGTGTGTGTGTGTGTGTCTGTCTGTCTGTGTGTGTCTGTGTGTGTGTGTGTGTGTGTGTGTGTGTGTGTGTGTGTGTGTGTGTGTGTGTGTGTCTGTGTGTGTGTCTGTGTGTGTGTCTGTGTGTGTGTCTGTGTGTGTGTGTGTGTCTGTGTGTGTGTGTGTGTGTGTGTTCGGCTCGAGACTGAAGTGGAGAAAAGTTCCTGCAAGGGTTAAGTGGTGTGTGTGTGAAGTCACATGACATGAGGGCGTGTTCACATTGGCCCTTTGTTCTGTGTTGCTGATCCTATTGGGAATCACGTTGTGTTGCTGCTCATGTGTGTAAAGTTGTGTCCTGCTTAACTCTGTGGCATTTCATCTACTCTCCATAACTCGAATTAAACATTTTGCTTTATATGCAAAAAAAAAAAAGCACAGAAAAACAAAAAGCTGACAGGAAAAAGTAAACTTTTACCATTACAGTTATCAAATATTTGGTTGGTTCTCTCTTATTTTTGCATGTGCCAGAAATGTGTCTCGTTCCATTGCGTTATCACTAATAAAACAATCGACCGCAAACACAACTACGCAATATGACGACAAGATCTATAATAATATTTGAATGAAGGGTGAAGACGGACGTCAGTAATTGCATAAATGTTGCTACTCAAATTATATATTTAAGATCAACAACAACATGTTTGACAAATGAATTGCACTGTTTAATATACAAAACATTAATTTCCAGATAAATAAATAATGAATACCATAATATAAAATCATAAAACCATTGAAATTAGCATAATGTTTGACTTTAGTGATGCATTGATCATTGATCTCATTGGTATTTACTTGTTGCTTAACTGTTTTTTTTGTTGCCATAACTTTCATTAAAAATGAAAAGCACATTTATCTATTAATTTTTTTTTACATATATATATATATATATATATATATATATATATAGTTATCTGCATTGTAAGCCTCTCTTTAAATGTCTTCCTTTTGTATGATTTCTTGATTGTAAAATGTTAAAGTTCATCAGTTTGTTGATTTTTTGCACATTTGAACACATTCATGCGCCACAAGCGGACCTGATGTCATGCATTTCCATTATTATCACATTCTGAAAATACAAAGCATCCTCATGTTCTGTGTTTCACAGGTGAACTTCATTGAAGACGGTCAAAGGTCAGATGATCTCGACCGAGGAGAACCTGGACGACTGAGGGGGGCGAGAAAACCCACAACCACTTTCAAGGGCACATTACTTCACATCAGGTACACACTGCACACTACACACTACACTACACTGCACACTACACACTACAGACTACACACTACAGACTACACACTGCAGACTACACACTGCAGACTACACACTACACTACACTGCACACTACACACTACACACTGCACACTACACACTACACTACACTACACACTGCACACTACACACTGCAGACTACACACTGCACACTACACACTGCACACTACACACTACACACTGCACACTGCAGACTACACACTGCAGACTACACACTGCACACTACACACTGCACACTACACACTACACACTGCACACTACACACTACACACTGCACACTACACACTACACACTGCACACTACACACTGCAGACTACACACTGCAGACTACACACTACACTACACTGCACACTACACACTACACACTGCACACTACACTACACTACACACTGCACACTACACACTACACACTGCAGACTACACACTGCAGACTACACACTACACACTGCAGACTACACACTGCAGACTACACACTACACTACACTACACACTGCACACTACACACTGCAGACTACACACTGCACACTACACACTACACTACACACTGCACACTACACACTGCACACTACACACTACACACTGCAGACTACACACTGCAGACTACACACTACACTACACTACACACTGCACACTACACACTGCAGACTACACACTGCACACTACACACTACACACTGCAGACTACACACTGCAGACTACACACTACACTACACTACACACTGCACACTACACACTGCAGACTACACACTGCACACTACACACTACACACTGCAGACTACACACTGCAGACTACACACTACACTGCACACTGCAGACTACACACTGCAGACTACACACTACAGACTGCACACTACACACTGCGCACTACACACTGCGCACTACACACTCAACACTGCACACTACACTACACACTGCGCACTACACACTGCGCACTACACACTCAACACTGCACACTACACTACACACTGCAGACTACACACTGCAGACTACACACTACACTACACACTGCAGACTACACACTACAGACTGCACACTGCACACTACACACTGCACACTACACACTGCAGACTACACACTGCACACTACAGACTACACACTGCACACTACACACTGCAGACCACACACTGCACTCTACACACTGCACACTACACACTGCACTCTACACACTGCACACTACACACTGCAGACTACACACTGCAGACTACACACTACACTGCACACTGCAGACTACACACTGCAGACTACACACTACAGACTGCACACTACACACTGCGCACTACACACTGCGCACTACACACTCAACACTGCACACTACACTACACACTACACACTGCGCACTACACACTGCGCACTACACACTCAACACTGCACACTACACACTACACACTGCAGACTACACACTACAGACTACACACTGCACACCACACACTGCACACTACACACTGCAGACTACACACTGCACACTACACACTACACACTGCAGACTACACACTGCACACTACAGACTACACACTGCACACTACACACTACACACTGCAGACTACACACTGCACTCTACACACTGCACACTGCGCTCGCGTTCAGGGAAAATACTGTCACAATCTACTTAAAATAATCAATGCATGTTTTACTAAAGTAAGAGTCATATTTAATCATTTTCATTTATATGCACCAATATCACAATAAATAGTCATGAACAGCAATATTTATAGGGATCCACCGATAGGAACATTTTGGCCGATACCGATAACTGATAATTCTTTATATTTAAAAGCCGATAACCGATATATCGGCCGATAAATGTAAATCAAAATTTGTGTCATTTTTGAGAGCCTGATTACAAAAGCAAAAGTCTCACCAGTAAAAGCGACACTCAAACACATAATTATAATGATGTTCTTATAATATTATGTAGCCGATATGACGGACTGTTGCACTTTACTGTATTTTCCTTTTCTGAAGTGATTCCAATCATATTTCAAGCAATTCAAAGCCATCATGATGAACAGTCGCATCTGAAGAGTCTCAGCTGAAGGACATAATACAGTATTTATCGGCTTTAATATATCAGACAAATTTTCCTATTGGGCTGATAATGATAACATTAAAAATGAACCGATATCGGCCGATACCGATATAGTGGCCGACATATCGTGCGTCCCTAAATATTTACAATATATGAAAAATGACACATGGAGATTTCAGAGAACATTTCTCAAATTACAATGAATCAGAGTTTTGAATCAGTTCACTGACAGTTTGAACCGACTCACAGAAATGAATCTTTTCTGTTAACCGTTAGTAAAGGTTGTGTGTGCGTTCTTGATAATCGTGTGTGTGTGTGTGTTTTCCTCCAGTCCAGCAGAGGAGCTCAGCTTCGGTGCTAAAGAATCAGAGAAGAGGTGTTTGATCGTCCTCAACAATGTCACCAAAAACCACGTGGCCTTTAAGGTGAGACTCAATCATCACTTTCGAAGTGTATCCCGACCAGACGTGATGCGATTACAGTTCATCTGTCCACAACAGAAGCGACTAAATCAATCACACATCACAGCCAATCAGAAGAGTGTGTGGGCGGAGTCTCACTTCAAGCAAACTCGCAACCAATAAACAACCAAATTCATAAATACTACACCATTTTAACGTGTTAGCGGCTGCTAAGTTAACAACTAATGATCTTTACAACGGAAGTGAATCAATCAAACTAACTTTATCTGGACAATAACTTTATTCTAGATCTGCTGTAAAGCCTGAACACTCTCTGTTACTGTAATCTCCTGTTATCACTGTAAAGCTGCTGTGAAACTCTATAGTGTTAAAGCGCTGTATAAATGACTCGAGACTCGACTTCTGTCTACTGTTATAAACTCAGGCGCTTTGCAGAACACTTCTTTGGAAGTTCATAAGTCTGTGTGTGTGTGTGTTTGTGCAATCAGAGCCTGTTCTGTGTTTTATTGGTTTAGTGTAGTTTAGCAGTAGCTCTGTTACAAAAGAGGCTTTTGTTTGCACAACATTCTGACAGCGTTCCCTTCCCAGAATACAGGCTTCATGTAGCTTTATTAGGTCTCATTTGTGGTGTGTGTGTGTGTGTGTGTGTGTGTGCGCAGGTACGGACCACGGCTCCAGAGAAGTACCGGGTAAAGCCCAGTAACAGCAGCTGTGAGCCCGGATCCAGTGTGGACATCGTGGTCTCTCTTCACGGAGGTGAACATGAACAGAAGTATTACAGAAACGTTCTGTCTGTAGTCTTAAAGGGATAGTTCACTTTCACATGAAAATTAGTGGCATAATAATGGCAGTGGATCACAACCAACAGATCGAAGCTCATAAACGTGCATCTATCATCATAAACGGACTTCACAGGCTCTGAGGGGTTAATAAAGGCCTTCAGAAGCAACACCATGAGTTTGTGTAAGAAAAATATTCATATTTGTAAAATAGCTTGCAGCCAAATGAACATACGGATTCCACTTAAGTCTTAGTGCGCCCTGGTCAGTCTCATCAAGATATGAACATGCTGATATCACTGCAAATGAGGCTATTAATGTGGAAGCAGTGAAATATCAAATCACTCCGTCACACCGACTCCGAATCTTTACTAAACGAGTGGCGAGAGGAATGGGACGTGCACTAACTACACTTTAACATGAGATCCATCCTAACCGTAACCCTAGGGCTGTCAGTGTGGCTGAACAGATAAATTCCAGTTTCTTTCTTAAATATTAGCAAAATTCTAATTATATTAGAATTCTAAAGACAATCGTTAATGTTAGAGGATAAAAGTACTGTGTTGTCTCCTGTGTCCACAAGAGGGCGCAAGCGAATATAAATCTTGATCAAAGCTTGATCCGAGCGTTCACACACACACACACTCACACACGCTGAGCTCTGACCGATGTGCAGGTTTGGTCAAGTGTGTCGTTGCACGATTGTTTCCTCCACCTGAGAGGGTTTTCTTCAGCAGGAAGAGCCGTTTCCCGCCCTTTTTCACATTAACAACGCAATGTGCGTGAAATAATCTTAACAAGACATCATTTTGAATAGTGTTTCATCTACTACGGCATCAATTGATGTGTGTGCGTGTGTGTATCTGTGTCTGTGTGTGTGTGTGTGTGTGTGTGTGTGTGTGTGTGTGTGTCAGGCTTCCAGGCGTCTCCTCAGGACCGGTTCCTGGTCATGGCAGCAGAAACGGAGAGCGGCTCCGGAGTCCCAGAGTTATCCCAGTTCTGGAAGGAGGTTTCAAAAGCCAAAATCATGGAGCACAGGTGACGTCTGACACACACACACACACACACACACACACACACACAGTCAAACCACAATTTATTCACACACCTTCAACATGTCTCACATTATCTCAGTGTATTCGCTATAGTTTAGAGAACGGTAATGAAATATGAGCAGAACTCAGTTGATATTTGACTGGTTTTGTCCGTCCTTCTGTTAGACTGTCTCACACATGAATTATGTTGAATATCTGTCAGCTGTTAAATTTAACTACACAATTAGATAATACCAGTTTAGCTCAACCAATCACCAAGCAATGCTTCATTGTGTTCAGTCTGTGTGTAAAAAGAGCATTAGCAATTAAAGACAACACACTTCAGCAAAACATCATCAGCTCAAAGTGTCCCAATCAGTTTTGCTCCCAAATGTCACTGGTAGTCTCTGTATGAAGAATATCTGGGTGTAATATCTCACAGTTTACTTTATTCTGCTCTCCTCACTTACAGAAATGAACTGTAGTGTCCTGATCACACTAGTGAAGAAATATCAATAATGATATCTGGTGTCTGAATAATGTTTGGTTTGCCATATTCATGAACAAATGTCAAGGTGAACAAATGCACATATAGTGAATTAGGCGACAGGGTTTGTATTTATATGCACAGAACCACTTCTCAGAGAATTAGGGCTGCACAGTTTGGTTTGGTAGGGCTGGGTCAACTTCCCAGGGGAAGCCTGGAGTGCCGCATGGTTTGGGTGATCTGAGGATTACGGTGAGGGAAAATCCGCCCGGCAAACCTCCCTCCTCTCTTACACCGCAGCCGGTGGAGCTCCCCGGGGAATGTGCTGGTCCCTCTGTAGTGGACCGACCAGCCGTTTCATTCGGGATCCCTCCAGAGGACAGCCTTGCAACCTGCAGCTACCTCTTGTTCACCAGCCAGCAGTTGGGTGCGGCTCGAGGACCCGGTGTCGCCTTCTCACGCATTCCCTGAGGTCAACTAGAGACAGGGAAAGAGTCGCACTAAGAGCTGTGGGCTGGGCGACACCAGCACATTCGCTAAGCCCTTAGTGGACTCCCTTCTCACAAACCCAGCCTCACCTCAGCCCGGTTTGTAGTTGCTCTATATTTCCCATGAATCTTCAACTGGAGATTGAGTGGGTTTATGCGATCAGACTGGGAATGCGACAGCAGTTATGTCAGAACTAATGCATAAATATCATAATCGATGCATACTGAGATCAGAGAGACGCTGTTCAGTGACGCTCTCGCTGCTTTAACCACGAGTTCAACTACATTAATACGCCGTTTCCCATGTTTCCCACAGGCTGCGCTGTCACGTCCTCGAGAGTCCCAAGTCTATTCTGAGCAATTCATTTGATAGTTCGTCAGTGACGTCCACCAATGAGCATCAGGATCTGCAGACGATGGTGAGAACGTCAACACTCACTCCATTTACTTTCATTAGGCGAAAGGTTATTTTAGTTAATAATTGATTATCCTTTCCTCGCACTTTGTAACATCTTTCCCTCGCCGTAAAATTAAACTAAACTATTTTTTTATCCAGAAAGCAAATTTTAGTTAATTTTGATATTTTTTCTTAATGCGATTTTTGGGGGGAGATTTTTTCTTTTATTTACCTTTAAATGACTAGTTATGATCAATAAATAGTCAAATTTAAGCACATTCCTCACATCCTTTCAACTTAAATTCAAAATAACTCACAATTTCATGCATAACTCTTTTAATTCAACTCTAAATATCTTACATTGTGTTTATTTTCCGACCTCTTGTGGAAAATAATAATATAAGGTGACATTTGATGACTCTAGATGGCCTTATATCTCTATATGGAGTAAATGAGCTGTTCCTCTGGGTCCTAAAGCCAGTTCCCTTCAGTGTGCATCAGATACACATCTATGGCAAGCCGTTTCAGCTTAAATTGTACCCAGCGTTACTCGTCGTAATTGCATTTTTACTAGTAAGAATTCAATTAGAGAGCTCTACAAATGAATTTTTACTAGTCATATGTCTCCATTGACTTCCATTCATTTTTAATTACGGAGCTCTACAATTGCATTGTTACTAGTAAAAAAACGAATTAAAGATATGTATAATTGCAGTGCTCTGTAATTGAATTAAACAGTTCTGCAATTGCATTCTTACTAGTAACAACTGAATAAGAGAGCTCTCTAAATGTAATTGTTTCTAGTAATAATTGAATTGTAGAGCTCTCTAATTGAATTATTACTAGTAAAAATGCAATTATGACGAGTAACGCTGGGTACAATTTAAGCTAAAACGGCTTGCCATACATGTAGACATTATAAAATTGTTTTTTGGTAAAGTTTTAGCCTGAATTTTCAACATTTTTATGTTTTTCTATGTGTACTGAAGTATTCCTCGTATTCCACTCATTCCTAAGGGAGTCATCGACCCGAGGGAAGGGTTTGTTACTTTTTTTAAATTTCAACCACAAAACTCCTCAAATACATAAAAAAAAAATGTTTTTTTTTGGTGTATTCGTGGTTCAAGTGCATCAAAAGTCTTGGACCCTCTGATGAACACTCCAGGTTTAACTTTTAAAAAAAATGTATTTAATGAGTTTGTGGTCAAAACGACCCGAGAGAAGGAGGAGTGAATCTGCCGCATGTTCCAGCATTAACCTCTTGTTGTCCTCGTGTGTCCTCGTGTGTCCTCAGCTGATGCGCGTGATGCTGACGAACTCTCGGCTGGAGCAGAAGCTGGACTGGTGTGTGTGGACGCAGAAGGTTCTGCTGGTTCTGCTGGCGTTCCTCCTGGCGCTCAGCTTCACCACGGCCTACTCGCTGTGGACGTCCTGAGGCCGGCCCGACGCTCAAGACTGAACCGCGCCGGGTCACGTTTACCCAGAACACCGTGATGATGTCATCACTGCGCGCGTTTACCCACAACACCGCGATGATGTCATCACTGCGCGCTTTTACCCCAGAACACCACGATGATGTCATCAGAACTGGTCCCGGACGACATCATGTGTTTTTATCACTCACTCTCAGAGAATACACTAGATTAATTTATAAAACACCATCATGCAAATGTAATTAACTCAGTTTGATTTTTTAATATATATCGGGTCACTGTGCGCTTTTACCCAGAACACCGCGATGATGTCATCAGAACCGGTCCCGGACGACATCATGTGTTTTTATCACTCACTCTCAGAGAATACTCCAGATTAATTTATAAAACACGTTGTGTAAAATTCTCAATATCATGCAAATGTAATTAACTCAATTTTTAATATATATATAGTATTTTATAAAAGTATGAATGTATAAACAATAAAATGACACTTTTTGTCGACACTTTTATCATCACTGTTCTGTGTGCTTTTTTGTGCCTCGATAAAATTAATGTATTTACTTTAAAGGTATAGTGGAGGATTTTTTACTTCCGGGTGGATCACCTATACTATTGGTCCTCCTAATTGTCAATCATTCTGGTGAATCAATCAAACTTTTCAAAAAGTGGAGAGGGCGGGTCTTATCTAAAATTCGGAAAGATCCTCCGCTATACCTTTAAATTGTAACATATTTAGATTGAATGATTGAATGTTAAATGTTGAATGATGATGCGTCAGCCCATGTGTTATTATTATAGGAAGGATAATAAAGTATAGAATAAAGAACATATAAAGTCAAATACATTTTTTAATAAATCACACTACAGTAAAGTCAAAATACAGAAACTTTCTTGGCAAATCATTTACAGTAATTTAAAGGATTCTCATCAAGTAAATATTCAAGATTTGTTTTAAACTGGGCCGTTTCTGTGTGATAACTCCATTAAATCCTGTTATTATTGTCAGACTAATTCATATTACAGAAGAAGAAACTGTAGTTTGTTTTGATATCCTTTCTGTAGTTATTCAAGTTATTCTATAGTTTTAATTAATAACCTGGAAAACCTGAAGACGGTAAGTGTTTTGTCTTGACAAAGTGATCATTTCTGGGATTCACATTTGATTCTGTGAAGTGAACACTAGTGTTTTGATTCCCAATAATAATAATAAAACATGTTTTAAAGTGTTCAAATATATTATATCTCATTATCTGGAGTCGTTATGATTCGTCACGTACAGTGAGCCAATGAAGAGCAGAGACTGCAGTGTTTGGGGTCAAAAGGTCAGAGGTCAAGTTTGAGCAGCTCATGCACAATTAAAAAGGAAATCCCAAACGACATTTTCACATATTAAACGACACTGGTTGCACTGGAATGTGTGTGTGTGTGTGTTTCTTAACCCTATAAATCCCACACACGATCAAACCGTTGCACTGGATCTCCTGCAGTCCTGCTTTACTGTTATAAGATCTCACTGATGTACATTACAAGCATCAGCATTTCACATTAATATAAAACAGCTTAATTTTGCTCAGTTTGAGGCTCTAAATAAAATGTCCTCCGTATTCTCACTATATGAGCCATAAAAGCCTGATATGATGCACAACAAGTGCAATTTTGTCTAAAAAGTTAAAAAATATATGTATATGTATACATTTCTGAGTATTATTTTAAAGTCAGACTTTACAGGGTTAATATTTAACTAATAAAAAGTCGCCAAAACCCAATTCTTTGATCGAAAACTTAATAATAGGGCTGTAAAACAATTAATTGCATCCAAAATAAAAGTTTGTTTACATAATATATGTGTGTGTACTGTGTAGAATTATTTTGTATAAATACACACACATGCATGTATATATTTTTTAATATATAAGTTTTTTTCTTTCTTTATATATAAAATACATATATTCATATAATATAAATAATATATACATGCAAATATTACTTAAATGTATACATGCATAAGTGTGTATTTATATCTAAAAAATAATTAGACACAGTCCACACACATATTATGTAAACAAACTTTTTTCGGATGCGATTAATCGCTTCACAGTCCTCAGCAGAAATATGAAAGTGTTGCATTGGCCAATCAGAAGACAGAATCACAACAGTGTGTTTTATAACGCTGTTCTCTTGATTTCCTCGCTGATTACTGTTCAGTCCTGCTGTTCTTCTGATTAAACTGACTCACTCGAGTCGCTAATGAAGCTGACGGACCAACAGAGAGTTAATGAGAGACTGACTCCTGTAATCATGGCTCATATTAGCAGCTGTTGCCCTGGCGACACACCAGCGCGTGTTTCCCGGGAACAAGTGTTGCTTTAGATAGTTTTTTTAACCCTTTCCCGCCACTGATCCGTGTTTTCACTGTTATACGGTAGGGGGCGCTATTACACAGAAAATAATGCATGAAGCTGGAATAAAAGTTCAAAAAAGAGTTAGGTTGATTTTTAAAAAGAGTTATATTGATTATGATTTGACTTTTCTAACTTTAGTTAGTGTGTAATGTTGCTGTTTGATCATAAACAACATCTGCAAAGTTACAACGCTCAAAGTTCAAAGCAAAGGGAGATATTTGCTTTTACAGAAAAGGACTACAACAAACGGCTGGTAGAGACTACACGAGCTTCCTCCCGGGTAAGTGACATCACCAACCCTAGAATTTACATAAACCCCGCCCCCGGGAACGGGCAACAAAAGGGGTGAGTCCATAGACTGTAAAAAAATATGGACGTAGTGTCCGTGACGTCACCCGTAGGTTTCTGAAGAGCATTTTTGAAGCCTAAAGTGGGCGGAGCCGGCCGTCGCCATCTTGGCCTTGCT
This sequence comes from Scardinius erythrophthalmus, assembly GCF_964197995.2. NCBI lineage: Eukaryota > Metazoa > Chordata > Actinopteri > Cypriniformes > Leuciscidae > Scardinius > Scardinius erythrophthalmus. Next base: position 1,192,592 of record NC_138226.1, read on the forward strand.
CCCTCACTCCCGGATAACAGAAAATGGCGTGAGTGGAGCTGAGGAGCCTGGCTATCTGAAATCACCTAGCTCGACGTGATCGAGTTAGCTGATGATGTAAAGCCAATTAAACGTTCCTATTTATGCCCTTCGAAATATTGTAATAGTTAAAAGACATGGCTACAAGTGAGACTGTGTCTTTCAAGAGTGTTTGTGTGTGACAGTGATTTATGTGCATACATGTCCGTCACTCTTTCATGGTCCGTCAGCGCGGCATCGCTCAAGTTCGTAGAGAGATTATTCAGTCCATTTTAAATTCTGATGTTGGCCGTCTCTCAAATGGGTTATGGTTTAACCGTTAAACCATAGATATGTTGCCTTTGAAGTGCAAGTAAATGCGCTAGAAAATCCGCGCTCATTCACGGACGGAGAAATCGCCGACGCCCGCATGATTTCATCTGACGGTAACCTACATAAGCATATTATCCATCTGTTCCATGGGAGCAGAACGAACGAGCATTTATTGACGTTTTAGATTTGAAAACCCCAAAAAGCAACGAAATTGTCAGACATCCATGATCCATTAGTGCATGTTCACAGAGGAAAACAACTGAAATACAGCGCTGGTTGTTCTCTCGAACGATAACGACGGAATCCAAAGACGTGAGCTTTGTAACGTTACCCAAGTATTAAAATTGTATGAAATGATAATCCCGAAAAAAGCACAAACACTGCAGAGATGGCAAGTTCAGCAGCTAACATTGCTGAGGTGAAGTGACGGCTAGTAACAGCAGACAAACGGCTAGCACTGACAGCGGCAATCCATCTGTCACTCAAGTGGCTTGGCCACACCCTTAAATTTAAATATTAATCAACTAAACGGACGAGTTATAAAATAATTCACCCCCCTCACAGTTGTTATGAAGGGCAAAATTAGCTGTATAGACCAAATCCACATACAGACACCAGGCTTTAAACACGTTTTTTTCTGCTGTAAAGTTGGTCATTTTAACATGGGGGAGATACAGATTTGACTCACTTCTGACAACAGCCTCAAGCGGCCAGTCAACGAATTACAGTTTAACTCACTTCCGTGTTGGTTTCAAGAGAGAGACGGGGAGGTTGCCGCTTGGGTGAGTCCAGAGCCGTTAAATGTAAAGAAAAGCCAGTGGTAAAGTGCCTGCAACAAGAGATATTAGACACATGCCTCATGCAACAAATAAAAAGGAAAAGTTGGCTATACACCTGTAGGCCTATGTGTCCTCTGTCTGTGCAGACTCTTCTGTAGGCCTTTCTGGAGATGTGGAATCCTGCAACTTATATTGCAGCCATAAAGCATATAAATGAAGTAAAGTTATTTATGCACTTGTAGATAGGCTAGTTCCTCCATATGACAGTTATCTGAGAGGGGTTATTCAGTGCAATGGAAACAAATGGACATTACAAGGTCTTATACTTTCTTTCCTTTGGAAAGGTAGAAAATGTCCACTTACTGCACATATTTCAGCCACCACTTTCTTGGGAACAGATACAAGTGTTGGTGTATTATGTAAAAGTGCACAAAAGAGGAAAACACAATGTCATTACAATGAACTACACTCGGGAAAATGTGATCAATAACTCATGGCAAAATATTTTTACATTAACATAAGTTTATCAGTTTTCACTTTCACAAGTCAAAGCAATTCATCACTTTTAATGCGGCCTTCATTTAATGCAGCAATATGTACAATTATTTTACAGTGTAGGCCAGTGGCGTAGCCACGAGGGGGCCTGGGTGGGCCTAGGCCCCCTCATTTACATGTCCGGCCCCCTCATATTTCTGATTGCTTAAAATAAAATAATAAAAATAAGAAATTGTTGATGTGTTAGTCTAATTGATAGATTGACCAATCAAAATACTGCGCGGTAAAATGCGGCTGTTTTCAAACTTGATTTGACGTGTTGTGCGTAACCTATGCCGTCATCTTCGCGTGAAGATTATCGAGAGTTCATGCGGTGAATGGCAGCGTTGTGCAAAGTGCAATATTACGCACGAAAAGATGAGCGAGAAGGAGAAAATAAGCCATCTACATCTGAGTTTGCTTCAGCTTACTACAAGACGACAGCGAGTGAAGCGGCTAGGAGACAGAAACGTATATTTCATCACAGGAATAGCGGTGAGACTTCGACTCAGATCGGCACAATGGGCAATGACTTGTTTGCAATTGATGAACCGCCTTCACAACCAGTGATGACCACACATTTAAATCCATTATGATTAATTTGAGTAATAATGTGTTTTCTTTACCAAGAGAGTGGAAAGATGAAAACCACTATTTTTTGTTTCAAACTTTCACATAGCATATTTAGGTTATAAAAATAATAAAAAAAAACATTTAAATCCATATTTGATTTTCAAATATTCTAAAATATAATAAAGGATTAGTTTCCCCTCAAAATGCAATAAATTCATGACACTTTTTTTTTCCAAAATGCAATTAATCCATTGAATCAATACACAAATTATTTTTCATATTTTAACTGTTGAAATACACAACAAAGTAAGTTGATCCACATATGACAGCCTCGGAACTTGGTCAATACTAATCTTATACAGGCACTGGACTAAAAATAGCCGACATTAAATCACCATCCCTAAGAAATACCTCCTGAACTTTTTTTTACAGCGATCAGCTGTAAAATGGCTTGGTCCTGCTTGGTTTTTCGTTGACTTTGAGTAAAACAATTGAAAGTTTTTCAAAAGATCCCCTGGGGTCAAAATTTCAGCGTGACAGAAGTTTGATGCTGTCGTGTGAGAACCATTTTTTTACAGTCTATGGTGAGAACAAGCAACAGTCGAGATTTTGTCCTCCTCCCGCGTGCCTCATCTTCTTAATCTCCTCAAGTAGCCTAAATTATTAGATTTCGATCATGGCTTCTCCCCCACCGCAGAAACCACCATAGAGTCACCAGTGCCGTCAAAATTATTATTATTAGGCTATTATTATTATTATTATTATTATTATTATTATTTCGTGGATTACAAAGTAGAAGGGAAACTAGGATGCCGGGTTTTTTCAAAGCGCCGCCGTTACGGGTTACAAAGCGTGGAATGGTGCGCTGACTGCACGGATATCGCATTTTACGAAAAATTAAAAATGGACTTTAACACCGACCAGATAGCCTACAATACAGATTTTTGCGGGAACTAAATATATATATATATATATATATATATATATATATATATATAGCATATATATATAGGCCTATAAATATATATAGGCTATATATTTAATTTTGGAACCAAACTCTTTATATATTTGCTGAGTAAGATGACATGATTGACACTTTATAATCGCCCTCGTAGGCTACTTCACGTTAAAGATAATAATCGCCGAGCTATGTCGCCAGCCTAGGCTATATTTATATATAGCCTATATATATATATATATATATATATATATATATATATATATATATATATATATATAGGCCTATATATTTAAATATATTAGTTGCCCCCTCATTTTAAGATTGGCCCCCCCAAAAATAAAATTCTGGCTACGCCCCTGGTGTAGGCTACTAAGA